>NC_056744.1:781642002-781732002 GCF_019279795.1 Protopterus annectens
AAGAATGAAGCAGTAACTCCTCAGACCACACCCCTTAATTTTCTGGCAAATGTAAAACAAACTGATCAAATTCACAAAGTGCCCTACCATAATCCTTCCTTGTAGACAAAGCCCAAGAATGCCACACCAACCTTCTAGTTACCTCGACCCAAGGTTCCACACTTCCTCTGGCAAAAGTACTGGCACTTCCTCTGCCCCCAGAGCAAACAGCTGAAACCTGGAAAACTGAAATCGGGACAAGCTATCAGCAATGTCATTCCTCACCCCAGGCACATGCATCCCTGTAAATGAAAAATTTATTAACAAACTCTGTAAAACCAACTTATGTAGAATCAGCAACAACAATTCTGACCTAGCCATCTTCTTCTGCAAAACCTGCTGCACTGCCATGTTGTCTGAATGAAAAATAACCCGCTTCCCCCGTAATCGATCCTTCCAATCTACTGAAGCTGCCCAAATTGGCATCAATTCTAAAAATGCAACATCTCTTTTCAATTCTTCCTTCCAATGCAGAGGCCATTTAACTGCAAACCACTGTCTCCCAAAATAAGCCACCA
Organism: Protopterus annectens; assembly: GCF_019279795.1. Lineage (NCBI taxonomy): Eukaryota > Metazoa > Chordata > Ceratodontiformes > Protopteridae > Protopterus > Protopterus annectens. Next base: position 781,642,560 of record NC_056744.1, read on the forward strand.
TGCCAATGCCCCCTACTGCATCTGTGAATAACTGAAGTTGCTCTTACCCCACCCAATCTGACTGCCAAAATGAAATCCCATCGAACTGATCCAAAAAACACAATCACAACAACAAATCCTCCTGAACCAACTTGTTCACCCTAACCCAGTGTTGTTTACTCTTGCCCCCTTTTAACAAAAATGCAACTGACCTACAAAAAGTATGCCCTGGGTGTTCTGCCTGACATGCAAAATTCAAAAGCCCTAACAGCTTCATAACTGTTTGGATCCATACCTTATCCTTAGCCACAACTGACCTTATCATAGTCTTCAGTCTGTCTATCTTATCCATAGGCAAGCAAAACAGACCCCGTTCTGCATCCATTAATTCCAAACATTCTAACACTCTTGCTGGACCTTCCAGTTTATGTTGAGCCAATGGTTCCCCTAAGTCATCACACATACTCGTAAATTCCCGCAACCCTTCCTGCACACCTACTCATCCTTCCCCAACTAGCAAGAAATCATCCAAATAATGTATCGCCTTCTGTGTACCCACCCTTTGCAGCCATAACCTCTGCAGTACCGTACTAAATTTCTCAAATGTTGCACATGCAACTGAACAATCCATAGCTTTGTCAAAATAATATCTGTCACCCATAACCATACCCAGTAATGGCGAATCCTCCTGCCTGATTGGCAGTAAACGAAAAGCAGACTCAATGTCCACCTTTGCTAACCACGGCTCCTTAAAATCCCTAATCACCTTGACAGCATCATCTAAGGATGCATAACTAACCCTGGCATCCTCACCTGCAATGAAATCATTAACAAAGCTGCCTTTGGGATACATCAAATGGTGAATCAACCTGAACTCACCAGCGCGCTTCTTTAGTATTAACCCCAATGGTGACACCTTAAAATTAACAAAAGGCAGACTATCAAACGGACCTAGTAACTGACCAGCCTGACACCCCTTCTCCACCAACCCCCCCAATATATCCTCCTTGCCCTACACTGAGCTCAGATTCTTACAAACCACCCCATCTCCAACCACATTAGATTTGATAGGAAACCCTTGCTGAAACACATGTAATAGCTCATCTTTAAGAGCAATGTCGGGAAAGCCTTGAGTCATGTGCATCTAAAAACCTGTCTGTTATTGGGGAATGGCAACCCTTCCCCTATTCCCCCAAGAAATCCACCTCCCCATAATCCATGAAAATTACCTCTACCCCTAACCACCTAAAACACCTGCATGGAGGGAAAGCCACCCTCCCTAGATGTGAAGTTCGCATTCATAGTATTGATGTCACGGTGCCCACACTGAACAGCTGGATGATTTCCCCCCGTACCTTGAACAAGCGTGCAAGAACTTTCACCCAGCCCATGAACAGCTCTCACTATTAAAGGTCCAACACACACCAACTCCTTTTACCCCTTTCCCCCACTATTAATCCTCCCATAACTATCCATCATGGTAGCCAACCAGATGCCAGGATGACACACCTCCCAGCGAAGGTAAAGAGCCACTGCTTTCTGCTTCTGGAACCATGCATTCTCTGGCCACAAATGTTGTACCTCCTGAATTGTGAAAAAGTAACCCAATAGAGGCAAGGCCAAAGATCCACCCTTTTCCAGTTGCAGAAAACAAAGCCAACTACCCAATTTTCCCAAGTCCTAGGGTGCATTCTACCTATTCTTCTCCTACCCAAAGCCACCAAAGCCACCAACAGATCCTTACTATTGTCCAGCTCCATCTCTACCAGTTGCTGCACCCCTTCTGCATCAATTAACTCAAACACATCCACATATTCCCCTTTCCAAATGTTTTCCTTTACTGAAGATGGAATGTGTGGTGTCAAAAAGACTGCCCCTGACCCAATGCCTCTGTGGTTAACCAATCACCTGGGCGAATTCAGAACCTAGCTTTGAACCCAATCCCATGCTATCTCCTGACCCTACACTACCCCCACCAATTGGTGCCCCCCCACTGGTCCCAGAAATCCCTGTGACCTCCACTGCCACACACCCCACTATATTCCATTCTCTCCCAAATTCCCTACCCATAGGCTCCCTCTCCTGTCCGTTTATCCCCACATCCTCATTGTCTTCTTCACCTACCCCAACTGTTGATGCAAACACATTACCTGAACTGTCTTTTGGAGTCCCGCCTGGAACTGATGAAGCAGCCGTAACCACCTCCTTCGCTACTCCATGTCTCTTCCCCCGAGCTGTAACTCTTGACGTGGATCGTTGCCTTTTCTGACCAAGTTATTGCTCCTGTTCTGCAACAGTCTGTGTTGTGGACACCTCTTGAAAAAGTTCTTCAGCTTGAGCCACTCTTGCCTCCCAATGCTGCTGCAGTCCTTACCATCTGCAGAGAGAAAAGAAAAAAAAAAAAAACACACATATTAATAACCAACATTAACAACCATGTACACCATTCTTTTCTTTCCAACCCTCAGCAGCACCAAAACTGTAATCCTTACCTTGCATTACAACTTAGGACCATAATCGCATGCTCCCTGAATCCACCTTGTGCACTAAAGTCACAGCAACCCACCAGCCAACCAACAAGTTGCACATTAAACCTCTGTACTCTTCTCGATTTTATATATATATATATATATATATATATTAATCCAAGCTCTTGCAGGTCTTGAACCCAAAACCCTGTAGACTGAGGTCAAAATGTATATCTTTATACAACCTGCACAGTACTTCCATTCCCCATGGAGAACATGGCCTACAACTTATAATTAATACTTTAGTAATGAACAAAAACATACAAGTGAACTGTTGCATTAAGGTTTCTGCATAGGATCTAGAGGACTCTGCAAAATTCTGTAAACCTTGTAGTTTTGTTTTATCCATTGGATATTTTGCCACTGCTGTCCAAAATGCACAATGCATATTTGGAAACTGAAATAGGTGGAATTATTTCCTTGAGTTTATACTGAAGGATGCCATGCTGTGCAGATTTATAATTATTTATTTATTACTTTTATTTTTTTATATAGTCAGTCCCAAAGCCTAGAATGGCTTCATTTATTCAGCGAGCTATGCATCCCCGCTATGCAGCTCCGACCAAGCAGTTCTCTCCCATTTCTCACTTAGTAAGGCAACAAGCTTTACCATCATGTCACATGTCACAGTAACAGCCGTAGGCCCACTGCACATGCTGGAACCCAAACACGTACTCGGCCATTCTGTCGGCAGTGACAAATGGCCACTAGACCAACGACAGCAGTAGACACACCGAGGGTGCCCAGGTTGCTACATCAGCCATACTTTGCAGCCCCCATGACCTCCGGAGCTGAGCCACCCCCACCAATCAAACAAAACCACGAGGTCACCAGGGAACGATAGGGAAGCAAACAGGAACATCACTACAACCACCAACGATCAACCAAGGATCCCCTAAACCACGAGGCGGTATGGACAACACAAAATCAACCCCCCCCCCCAGCAGACCAAATGCGCAATACAAGACCACCAGGGAATAGAAGAAAACCACCGCAACCTCCACTACTAAGGTAAGGCAGAAAAACCAGCATAACTCTTCTCATCACCTACACCATTCCCCCAACATCCACAACCATGCTATCCTCACTTAACCATGCGGCCCTCGCAAGCTCTTCAAACCTCCACTCACGCAGCCATCCCACCTTCCTCCTTGCTCCCCCTGCCATTATTCATCCCCTACCAGCTTATAATCCTCACCAGCAAAAAGAAAAAAAAGCACACACATAATCCCACCTGAAGACCTCCTTTACAGCACACACACTCTGAGGCCTACCTGCAAACAAAGTACCTACAAGGTCGTCTGGACATGGGTTAGCTTCACCGACTCAGCAGCTCACACCTGAATGTGACACCACCTTCTCTGATCACAAATATATCAGCTAAGCTAAGTTCCTCCCTAACCTACCTCACTTCCGCTAAACCTTTCAAACCACTTAACCCCTTATTATCCAAAGGCCTAGTCCCTGTTACCTGCCTTAACCATACCAACCCCCCCTTTCCCCTTCTCCATTTAAAATACCCCCCCTTCTCAGCCACTAAAGCGGGTCCTGGACAAATTGGTTTGTCCCAAACCTCATTTCTGTTATGCAGACCAATATTAGCTTGCATGCTTATACAGCAGTTATATGTAACACAGATCTTAGGGCCTGATTGCGAAAGACTTGCTCTCAGTGTAAGTGACCCCTTCTCTTACACCAAAGTAAGTCACTTACACTGAGAGCAAGTCTTTTGGAATCATGGCAGACTTACACTGAGAGCAGCTCTTTGTAAGTTGCTTAATGCAACAATCACAAAGGGACAGTATTCAAAGCAGTGATACTACAGTGCTGAAAGCTAAATATTCAGCTTCCCCAACACAGCTCCCCCAACACACACACACACACAAGTACACAATAATCACTGGACCAATGTAAGACAATATAGAATTATTGCCTGCTTTCATATTAATAGATATCTATTCATACAACCCAAACTCTGTGGACTAATGATGTGAAAATACAGGATGCCTTACAGTGCCTGCCTGCATGGTAGAAGCATGCAATTTGTTTGCCTACTACAGCATGTGTTGGTGCATTTTGTTGCCTTTGGCATATATACTGGCCTGCTGTCTGCTTTTTCTGCTGCAGTAGAAGGTAATGAATCTGTCTGATCTTAGCTGCATTGCAATAAATGTTTTGCATCACTGCTAGCATTTCAAATACAGTGATATTTAGAGTTCAACCACAGGGCATGCAGCAATGAGAAAGTAGCTGAAAATAAACCACAAAATGTCAAAACAGATAATATGGCCTGTGGTTTTAAGAATTTTCTGATTTTAAGATCAGTCTTCATATTGCAAAACTGAATGATCTAGAAAGAAAGCATATATCTATTGCTGGGAATTTTAAGCTGGTGATGTGGGGAAATATGCTAAAGCCACCCATGTGCGTGTGTGTGTGTGTGTGTGTGTGTGTGTGTGTGTGTGTGTGTGTGTGTGTGTCCATGTCTGTGCTTGAATTTGTCTGGGAATGTGTCTGGATAACTTGTATTATGAAGTATAATTTATATAATTTCTTAATAAAAGCAAGTTATATGACTTAGTACAATAAAATAATTATTGTTACATGACAAGATACACTATTTCCAACTCTGCCACTACAAATAGAAAATGTAAGTTAAAAATTGGCAACATTACTGAGTATTGTGAATCTCTTTTTTTTTTTTGTCTGGCGTCTATTTATCTCTCTGTCTGTCTCTCACACACACACAAATACACAGGTATGTGCATGCATGTGCCCACAGACAGACATCAGAGGCACAGATACACATGCACATGTGCACAGACACGTACAGACATACACAGATGCATGCACACACATACATACATACATACATACATATGCACAGATGTGTGAATGTACACAAACACAGCCATACACACACACACACACACACACACACACACACACACACACACACACACACACACACACACACACACACACACACACACACATTTATGGGTCCATGTTATCCATATGAATGTCAAAAGTCCAAGTTCTGCTTGAACTTGTAAAAGATGAATTTGAAACATAATTCAGACTCAGTGTTCATGCAGAGGTATGCCCCCATGCAGAAGACTTTGCCCCTTTTCTTCACATAACCAGCTCTGAGTTTCCTGTACCTCAAACAAAAGGGAATTGTCCTGTAGGGAGTGTATTTGTGCACTCTGAGACATTTAGACTATGTGTCCATCACCCCTGACTAACATACACACGTGCACTTGCATAGTCTATGCAGATGTTTTTCAGACAAATGTACTTCTGAATTTTGTATAGTACTTCTGGGAAAAGCCGAAAGACACAACAACTTCTAGCACTGAGATTAATTGTTTTGTTGTCATCCAAGTGCACAATGCTTTTTTTTTTTTTCTTACTGGAGAATCACATACTGTCGCTTTCATGTTAGGACATGAATAAACAAATCTTCATGGATTCTGTTCAAGCAGCTTTATTTTATACAAACACATCACTATAGAGGCTTACTGACTATGACTTAAGTAACTTATATACAAACTAACAACTGTGATCATGCATGCTTACTCTCCGGCTGTTTCTATAAAATGGCACTAAGGATTGCATGTATCTGTAATTTATACGTGCATGTACAGCCTCACATGCTTCTTAAAGATATAGCACGCACATGTTACACTCTGATCTACATCCTCCCTCTTTGAGAAATAGATCATGCAATTGTTATGAAATTATCTGGGATGCAGAAATCACAGGTAACCTATAGACATGCATTATACAATAATAAGTACACACACACACACACACACACATATATATATATATATATATATATATATATATATATATATATATATATATGTAATTAAATTTAGCAACTGGGACAGTTTCTGCAAAATGGTTGACCTGTGGAATGTTCGAATTACTTTCTGGAACACAATCAGACTTTTGAACACATTCTGGTCTAGAAACAATGTCTGACTCATCCTTTGATTTAGAGTTTGAATCACAGATACAATATTGTGACTACAGTAATGATGATTCTGGTACAGGAAGAAGGTGTCTTCAATTCCTCCTGTACTTCACACCCTCAGAATCTACCATATAGGATCTTGGCTCAGCACAGTTGCCTGTAATCTGTCTTATATGATCAAAACCTTTTGTCATCTGGATTTGTACCATCTCTCCTTCCCCTCAATGGATAAAGTAATTTGCTCGATCTGTTGTAACTAGATTTCTGGATATTATGCTTCTTAAACAATTGAGCCTTAATGATTTTATTGTTCTTAGGTTTAGGCTGGAACAAACTTGATGAAATAGGTAGTGTAGTTCTAATTTGTCTGGAAAGCAGTCTTTGAGCAGGTGAGCCAAGAATATTATTACGGGTTATGTTTCTGAGATTAAGCAAATTCAAGAATACATCGGTATTGTCATACTTTGTCTTTTCAAGTAATTGCTTTGCACTCTGTACTACACGTTCAGCTAGACCATTGGACTGAAGACATTCAGGACTACTAGTGATATGTACAAAGTCCCATTCTCTTGCAAATGTCTGAAACAACTAGTTAGTGACTTGAGTACCATTGTCAGAAAAATGTTTGTGTGGACTACCATGACCTGAGAAATGATGTTTCAACTTAGTAATAACAGTAGTTGAGTTTAAGTACTGTAGCAGATTAATCTCAAACCAAATTGAATAAGAATCTACCAAAACCAAGTAGGGTTGATTGTTCCACTTGAAGATATCAGTTGCTACTGTAGACCAAGGTAGTTCAGGAATTGGACTTAGCTGAAGTGGCTCTCTTTGCAAATGTGAATTAGTACTGTTGCATACTGAACAAGAAGAAAGAACTCTATCGATGTCTTTTGATAATGAAGGCCAAAATACTAATTCTCTTGCTCTTCTCTTAGTGGATGATAAACCTGGGTGACCATGATGCAAAATCTGAATATATTCTTGCTGTAAGGAAGCAGGAACAACAATTTTAGGACCTTTGAAAATAATGCTATCTTTCATCAACAATTCATCTTTTTAAGGAAAATATCCTTGCACCTCAGGTGATACACTAGATCGCTTTGATGGCCATCTGACATTAATGTAGTGATTAAGCTTTTGTGAAACTGGATCAGTCTTAGTGCGATCTTTTAACTCATCAAGTCTAGTGGTGGAAATATTACGCACTGGCATTACATCAAAGTCAAAAGTCTCAGCATCAAGGTATTCTGCTGTACTTCTAGGTGATCTAGATAAGGTATCAGCCAGAAAGAGCAATTTGCCTTTTGTGTAGACCATTTTGAAATTGTACTTTTGCAATTTGAGCATTATTCTTTGTAATCTTGCTGGAGCAGAATGCATAGGCTTCTTTAGAATAGTTACTAGAGGTTAATGATCAGTATCAATCTGAATAGCTCGACCATAAATATAATTTTGAAACTTGGAACATGCAAATACTATCGCCAAAAGCTCCTTCTCAATTTGAGCATACTGCATCTCAGTTTGAGTTAGTGTCCTAGATGCATAGGCTACTGGTCTGCCCTCTTGAAGAATAACTGCACCAAGACCAAATTTTGAAGCATCACAGGAAAGAACTGGTATATTCACATCATAGTATCTTAATGTAGGTGGGTTGGCAATTTTCTGCTTGAGGTCATCAAATGCCTTCTGATGATGTTCCAACCAGGACCATTCAACACTTTTGCATGTTAGCTCTCTTAAAGGTGCCTTCAATTCAATGAAATCTTGTATAAATTTTTCTAAATAGTTGACCATGCCCAGAAAAATGCTGTAAACCTTGTACATTATCTGGCGCTGACATTTCTAGAATAGCTGTTTGCTTGGTTGGGTCAGGTCTCAAGCCTGTACTTGTAAACAATTGTCCTACATATGTAACTTCTGGAAGTTGGAATTTGCATTTCAGAGGATTGAGCTTTAAGTTTACTTCATGTGCTCTGTCTAAAACTTTTTGAGGTTTCTGTCATGCTCTTTTTCACCATTGCTTCCAACTAATAGCTCGTCTACTATTATGGCACAAGGATGACCTGAAAAAAATTTGTTCCATTGCATGCTGGAAAACTTCACCTGCAGAATTTATTCCAAATGGCATTCTTAGGAATCTGTATCTGCCAAACGGAGTACCAAAAGTAGCTACAAATGAGGATTTGCGGTCAAGCATCACTTGCCAAAATGAACTCTTTGCATCCAAAACAGAAAATGCAGTGGTATTCGGTATTAGAGCTGCAACTTCTTCAACTGTGTGCATTGGATGATATGGTCTTTTTAATGCTTTGTTCAAATCTCTTGGATCAATGCATATTCTGATTTCATCTGAGCCTTTCTTATGAGCGGCTACCGTGGGCGACACCCATTCAGTTGGTTCTGTGACTGGACAAATCACACCTTGCTGCACCATTTTAATCCACTGAGCTTTAACTTTAGCTTGCATAGCTATCAGAACTCATCTTGCTGATCTGACTACTGGCGTGATCTCTAACTTCATGGAATACGCAACTGGAAGTTTGCCCAATTTGTCACTGAAAACATCAGCATACTCTGAGAAAATGTCTTCAGAAAAATTGAAACTTGGAACTTCATTCACATGACGAACTTCTTTAGCAAAAGAAAGCAAATTCATTCTTAAGCTATCTTTGAGACCCAGTAAAGATTGCATTGGTCATCGGACTATGTAGAATAGCAAGTTGTAACAGTTCTCACCCAGATAACATGAAAGTATCACTAAACCTTCAGTTTGAATTTCTTTACCTCCATAAGCAACAAGTCTCGCACTGCTGGTTACATTGAGTTGTTCATTAATTTTCACTCTTGCAAATGTGTCTGCTGATATAACATTACACTTTGACCCAGTGTCCACTTTGAGCTCTGTGGATTTTCCATGGCATTAATCCGGACCGTACAAAATACTTCACTCCTTGTTAATATGTTTACTGCATCAACTCTTTTTCCAAGCACTGATGCATCATCTACATAGAAAACTGACTGTTTTGGCTCTACTTGATCAAATTGCTTTTTTGTGTGACCTTTCTTTACAAATGTGAGAGGCTTACTTGATTTACAAAAATTTTGGAAATGGTTCCATTTTTTACACTTGTGATATTGCTGACCAAATGCTAAACACTTCTCTCTTTTAGACTCATAATTTGCACCACAATTGTGACAGTTAGCAATAAAGCTAGATTTGGGTTCTGTTGACTCATGTTTGTGTTGCACTGAGCTTGCGGTGAAGCTTGCACTTTTTCTGGAACTTGATTGAAAACCTTGTTGCTTCTTTGAAAACCCTGTAGTTGCCATATGCTTAGGCCTTTTCTTGTTTGTCACATGTTGCATGCTGTTTACATTTGCTCTGGAGCACACTGAAACCATGCCTTTTTCACTTGCAAGCATACTCGTGAGTTTTTCTGTTACCTCATGGATCTGACAAATCTCTGTTGCCTTGCTTAATGTTAAATTACTGTCATGAAGCAAAATCTTTCTCATAGCTGCACTGTTAATACTACATACAAGTCTGTCCTTTATCAGCTCATCCTTTAAATCACCAAACTGACACATTTTAGCTCTATTTCTCAAGTCAGTTATATAAGCTGCAAATGTTTCCCCTGGTTTCTGATCTCTTGTGTAAAACAAATGCCTTTCTAATGTAATATTCATCTGGGGGCTGCACATTTCTCTGAACTTGCACTTCAAACACTCGGGGTCCTCCCTTGATTCAGATTACACAAAAATATGGCGGTCTGCACCATCTCCTTCATACATTGTTGGTGCATAGACAAATGCACACTCTCTATGGCCTCAGACCCTGCTAGGTTTAGCAAAATGAATGTCCTGGTATGTGCATCTCTATCTGTATAAGCTGCTTGTATAAAATTTTCATACGCTTGCTCAAATATTCTCCAGTTTTCTGCAATATTCTGATCAAACACAAGTGGTTGGGTTATTGAAATCTGTCTGCCATATTAGCACATACCAGCAAAGGATCTTGCAACCTTGCAAGAATACACACATACATGCACATGTGCATAAGTAACTGGCAGACACAATACTTGCTCAATGCTTTTGTGCTCTGAACTTTTACTTTCTTTCATTAAACTTATCGGAATTATGTGGATGAACGAACTCGTAGTACTTTTGAATGATTTAACTTTGTAAAATAAACTTTTCGGGCTTTTCGATGCTTTACTGAACTTTGCAAAATAACTTCTTGGATTTCTTGATGCTTTACTGAACTTTGCAAAATAGTTTCTCTGGCTTTTCAATATTTTATGGAATCTTTGTTTGGTAAAGGCAGAAAATGTAAAATCATTTACCATCACTCGCTGCACTCTCGGAATTGGTAAAGGCAGAAATGCTAAAGTCATGCGCCATTGCTTGTTAAAGTCATCACTTTAAGAAACATTTGAGAACTTTACAATACAACTGAGTAATTCACAAGCACTATAATACTCTTGTAATCTTTTGTAAGAAACACCTCTTATCAATGCAAGAAACATATCAAGCAACTGTACAATGCAAATAAATCGAACATCTGTTCCCCAAAACTCATTAGCTTTTGAAGTAATTGTACTTTGTGAATAACTGCATACAGCACACTGAAATGTCCCCAAAATGGCGGTACCTTGCTAAGCAACTCGTTACAGTACAAGAAGCGCTCTGTAATGGCAGCACTTTGCGAGTAAATACACCCTGCACAAGAACTTTTCTTTGAAATAACTATGCTTTGACTGAATTGCATGAACTAGTTGCACTTTGCACATAATGAACTCTGAAATGCATGCACAGCAATAAGCACACACTGTAAACACTTTTACACACTTTGAGATACTTTGAATAACTTTAATTATGCCCTTTGATGCAATACAAAGTCATAGTTATGCCCAAACACAGTACTTTGTACAAATACATACAGTTGCCATGCTTTATTTTTGCTTAACATGCCCCTTTTCTTCTTTTCTTTACAATAGCAAGAAAGAGAACATATAAAATACTTGCTGATTCAACCCATCCAGCCCACAACTGGTTCTCACAACTGGAAGGAGGTGCCGCAGCTTCCAGTGTAGCCCTACCAGATTCGGGAACAGTTTGTATCCTACAGCTGTGAGACTTATTAATACGGACACCAACCATAATAACTGATACACTGAAGGCTCTTTTCTTCAGTTAATCCTGTTGCTCAGAGCAATTACTGCCAGCATTACTATTATACAATATGATGGCTATGCTGCGACACGTCTAAGGTTACCAAGTGCTGTATGGTAACTAAACAGCTGCTATTCACTAGTTTGTATTTAGTCTCTATCTTAACAGTGTAGGGATTTGGTGGTAGGTATTTATTATTTATGACTGGATAATGGGTATTGAATGTGTTTATGCAATGTGAACTACCTCTTGCATGATATACGTGTTATTTTTTATCTTATGTCGTTCTTTGATACTGCTGTATTTACATTATTTGCATTGCACTTCTCTCATGAGCTGACATTTGTAATTTCATTTAGGCAGCACTTGTGTGGTCCTAAATAACAATAAAGTTTCTTTGAATCTTTTGAATCTTTGAATCTTTATTATATTCCTTTCACTTGTTTAAGCCCTTTTTATGCTCAATGAACTTTTTGTGCTTGTTTTACTCTAAACATGCCTAATTCTGCCTTAAACACATTAATTTTGCTTTAAACATGCTCATTTTCTGCTTTACTGTTAATTGTTTCATCAAATACTTTTATCTTAAACATTTTCTTTACTTAACAATTGTTTTGTATTTTCCATTTGCCTGATATTGGGGTTTGAGCCCATGTAATGCCCCTTTTTGCCTTCTTTTGCATCGAGTAAACAATTTCTGTTATTTCTCATTACCTTTGATTCTTTCTGGTTAACGCTGTACTTTTTTCTCTCAGTTTTATCTTCGCTGTCTTCTTTTTCATGGCTCCGAATATTCTTCTGTCTTCCATCCCGGTTCTGACACCATGGCTCTTTTGTTGTTAGGACAAGAATAAATGAGTCTTCATGGGTTCTGTTCAAGCAGCTTTATTTTATACAAACATATCATTATAGAGGCTTACTGTCTATAATTAAGTAACTTATATACAGACTAAGAACTGCAATCATTCATGCTTACTCTGTGGCTGCTTCTGCAAAATGGCGCTAGGGATTGCACGTGTCTGTAATTTATATGTGCACGCACAGTCTTGTGTGCTTCTTAAAGATATAGCACACACATGTTACATACTGATTTACACATACTAAAATAAAATGTTACTTTACTAGTGGCACTGGAAGTCTGAAAGTATTTATGTTTAGCAATCTCATAATTAAATATAAAGTATTCTGAATTTAAACTATTGAAAGTCTTTAGGAAGGATACATTCTCTAAAATACTGAAAATCACCCTGATATCCATTTAGCTTGCACCTTGCTTGCATCTCTCTGCACTGACCTCAATGAATTTCTTCTGCAAGTCTGGCAGGTTAGTGCAGAGAATTAAGGCTATGAACTGCTAATGTGCTTCCACTCAGTCCAGGGTATACTTCAGTCAATCTCCATTTGCATACTATGTGACTCTGAGAAAATTACTAAACCAGATAGTACTCATGAGCCTTAACTTGGTTAACAGACCATATAAATAAATACATGGTTCTATTCCTTCATTTTATGCAAACATTTTGCAACCACTCCATGTTAACTGTATTTACAAATTTTCACCAGTATGGCATATGTACCGGTGACTCCACCATATTATTTCGGATATCCATGATTCTTTAAACATTAGCACATTAACATGCATCTTTTTAATCATTTTATTGTTTTTTTGTTTGTTTGTTTTGCTTTTTTCCCTTCCTACATGACCTCAAGCAATGGCATCCCTGACTGCACCCAATCAGCCCATTTGTTCCATAGGGAGACAGAGCTGGGCATTTTCACGCTAGGTAAGAGCCCTATGGCCCACTAGTTTCTGCCCAGGAATCCCTTTCACCCTATCAATGAGAGCTGGGAGGTAGAGAGTGGCAGGCCAACTTGCTGCTCTTATCGGGTGGCCTACTTCTCTCTCACAAGAAGGAGCAACTGCTATCCTTTTGTAGTTTGATGAGCTCTTGTTGTGTACTTTCTTCTGAGGGGAACATATGTTTGCATGCAGAATTCCCTCAGCTTGTGCACCAGCTTGATGGAATCATGTGCTCTCAGGACCCATACTCTATAGGCGTAAAACCATATTCCTGCTAGGCATCACCTGAGTGGTAAGTCAGAGCTGCCTCCCTCCTCCAAGGATGGGTGAGCCAGCAGTGACCATTCACTGCTATCCTTCCCTGCCAGCTCCAACAAGTACCCAAGCTGCTAATCACATTCAGGTTACCTTTGCTGTAATCTGGCCTTTATAATTCTATGCCACAGAGCTGGCTACCATTTTTAATGTTGTCCACAGTTTAGATGAAAATCAGTGCTGAAGAATGTAGTCATTACTTTGTTGCTGCTACAGTTTATTTCATTGTAATTCAAATAGATGCAACATGTAGGTATAGTTTGCATGATAAAAGCATCACTTACATACATACTTAAAAATAGAATAAATTCAACCCACTGCCCAATAACATTATAAGTAAAGAAAGAAAAATAGTATCTTTATAGCAAAGAATATCCAGAAAGGCAGTAAGAAAGGAATCATCCCATTATTTTCCAAGTGTTCCACAATTACATGTGTATTACCATTTTTTCCTACTTTTCACTTGAACACTCCTACGTATATTTTATTTATTTTTATTTATTTTACATTTGTTAACCGGGCTAGTCTGACTGGATATATTTCCATTTTCAGCAGAGGCCCGGGGAGAAAAGCTCCACATAGACATAGTAACTATTACATATGATACAATAAAGAGCAGTAAAAAATTATACTGTATCAGGAAAATATTATACAAAAAATCAAACTTACTATAGACAGAATAAACAGTTATACAATAGTGTACTCATCGTTCTTGGAAGCAGAACACAGGCATAACTTATTTAGCAAAATCAAACATCAAGAGAAATAGATAAGGGTATTTAAAGACCACTATGTAAATAGATTAGAATAGATTAGATTGGATTAGATATTTCTTGAAACCTACAGTAAACTGAGTAATATAATCAGGAAGGAGAAGGAAAGAGGAGGGGTGAGTAATAGAATAGTGAGGAAGTAAAAATAGAGGGTAGGAGAGATCCCTGAGATGAAGGGGTAGAGGGGGTAGTCGAATACATAGGTTCAGTCTGGGTTGAGGCAGGGGCATAGCCAGTGTTTTGTAAGGTAGAGTCTAAGTTTTTGTTTGAAAAGGACAGGAGATGCAATAGAAGTCAGTTCAGTGGGCAATAGGTTCCAGTGTTTACCAATAGAGTTAGAGAACAGGGAGTCACCTGCAAGGTTATTGGATTTGGTATCAGTAACTAGGAGTTTGTTAGAGGAGCGAAGTGAGTTCAGGTTAGAATAAGGGGTGAGGAGGTTAGAAAAAGAAGGAGTGTAGTTTGGCTGATAAAAAGATCTGTGGATTATGGGAAGTTGAGATAGAAGCAACATGTTTTGTAATTCAAGCCAGTGAAGTTGTTGTAGGTTCAGGCAGTGGTGAGTTCTGAATTGATTACCAGTAACAAATCTTGCTATACTATTGTAAGTAGTGGTCAATTTAGAAAGATTGGTTTTCTTTAGGTTAGTGTAAATTGGTGAGGCATAGAGAAGAGTGGAAATGAGATGAGAGTGTGCCAAAGTAGCTTTGGCTGCTGGGGATAAGAATGTTTTAATTCTATAGAGGGAGCCCAGCTTTCTATGTACAGTTTTTATAGTGTTGTTTATGTGATAATCAAAGGTAAGACTGTTGTCAATCGTCACACCTAGCAGTTTGGTAGAAGTGTCAGGTGATATGAGAGTATTGTTGATAGAAGAGATAGAGAAGTCCAGAGGGGGGGATCTGGTAGTGGGTTTGAAAAGGAGGAGTTTTGTTTTTTTGGCATTAAGAAGTAGGCAGCATTTTAAGAACCATGCTTCAACAGAATGGAATACCTTTTGAGTAATAGTTTGGAGCTCTGGGATGGTTTTTGCAGAGCAGATGAGTGTGGAGTCATCTGCATAGTGTATGCATGTGGCTTAGGGAATAGCTACTTGTAAGTCATTTATGAATAGGGAGAAAAGAAGGGGTCCAAGAATTGAGCCTTGTGGTACACCGAGCGAGATCGGGAGAAGAGAGGAGAGTTTATTCTCCCAGAGGACAGCTTGTTTCCTGTTGAAAAGATAGGAGGAGAACCACTGGATGGTATTCGGTTCCATAGCAAGTGATTCCAAGATTTTTAGGAGGAGAGGGTGATTGACCATGTCAAAAGCTTTTGATAGGTCAATGAACAGTGCTGAAGATAGGGTATTATTATTGCGGTTTTTGTTAATGAAGTCAGTGAAGGACAGGAGAGCAGTAGTAGTGCTATGAAAAGGTCTGAAACCATGTTGACAATGTGATAGTATATTGTGTTTAGTTAAGTGGGACATTAATTGGTGGTGAATGCATTTTTCCATGATTTTTGCTAGTGGAGAGAGGAGGGCAATGGGTCTATAATTAGAGTATTCTGTAGAGTTTCCTCCCTTATGTAAGGGTATAATATGTGAGATTTTCCAGATATCAGGGATGTTTCCTTCTTTAATGGTTCTGTTAATAAGAATAGATATGGGATAGGCTATTTCAGTGGCTGCTTTTTGAAGAAATTCAGATGGAAGTTGGTCAGCTGATGGAGTACATGGCTTAAGCTTTTGAATACATTTTAGGATGAAGGTGGTAGAGATGGGCTGTATAATAAAGCTTGGTAAACTAGTAGAGGCAAGTTAAGGAACATTAGAGTTGTCTTAAGAAAGGTGAGAGGCTAGTGAGTTGATAGTATCAGTGAAAAAGGAGTTGAAAGCATTGGCAGTTTCAAGGGAAGAAATTTTGTCTGATCCCAAGGGGGAGGGAGTGGAAGTTTGTCCAGGGTGAAGAAGTTTGTTCAATGTTGCCCAGAATTTTTGGGGATTGTTATGATTAGATTGCTGTAGGTTACAATAGTAATGTTTTTTACCAGACAGAATAGCTTTTTTGGTAATGTTTTGGTAATGTTTTGGTAATGTATATCCTTATTTCTTGCTGCACTGTGCATGTATGTTTCATTCATTTAGTCACATTCTGTCTCATAATACAGACTTACAGACTGTTCAGACTTTTATCATGTTTCTTGCCCCTAGACTGCAAGTTGTTTGAGTTTGTCATTTAGAAAAAGCAAAAGAAAACACAAATCTCTCATTGGGAAAGTTCACAGGTCTAGCCATGCTGCAACTCTTTGTAAGTCCTTAGTAAGGGTCATCCAACAAAAATAAAATTGGACAATACAATTAAATAAATACATACGGGATATCAGCAACAAAACAAATTGGTATCTGTACCTTTTAATGCATATCTGCTGCTTTCCCCCAATGTTTTAAGAATGACAGAATATTCCCAAGCCACTCTCACTCTTACTGCTGTACATACTTTATATGGAATGGAATAGAAATACAAATAATACAAATTATGTATATGTTTTAACAGACCTTTATATGTGCAGAAAACAAGACAGTTTCTTTTCTCCACACTGTATTTTATTTTTCTTCATACTGCTTGGAAAGGAACCATCCTGATGGCACAAAGGGATTAAACCCTTACTGTACCTTAGACATCCTATATTCAGGTAGGTGGATCAGATGCTGGGGTGATGGGGAGTGAGCGGATGACGCCAAGTTTTCCATCATAGGGGGAAGGAAAGGACAGGAGTAGCAATGTTAAGAACCTGGCAGCCTTCACACTGAAGCAGTTTACCACTTAGTCCGGAGTTTATGCATGAGTGGAAGCATGCATGCATCTGTTGAAAGCAGCAATTGTGGAGCTCAGAAGGCTTCTGTAGGGTTAAACCACACTCCCTGGTAGCAATATAATGCTGCACCAGAGTCCTATTTCTCCTCACCGGCCCCAGATGTTAATCAGGTTGAACTTGGTAGAGGAGTTCAGTAGACCTGCTGAATAAGGAGAGAAGCTGGTACAGCTAATAATTAGCTATGGGGAGGTAAGAAAAAATACTCTTTGCAAGGGGAACTGCATGTGTCTTAGTCTCCAACTCTCAGGCACATTAAATTACTGTACAAGGACAAGGCACAGCTAAAAGAGCCACTGAAGCATCTACTTACACACAGTACTACAGAAAATGCAGTCTGCTGAAAGGAAATGGTATGAAAACACAACGTCGCTATAATGTGCCGAAAATACATGATGATGAGGAAGAATACACATTTAAAGTTTCTTATGCAAAGAAATACACCATACTGATGAGCAAAATTTTACCTGGGAATCTCTTTTATGCAGTGTAGGAACAAACGATAAAAATAAGTATGTGTATGTGGCATATGTGTGTGAGTGTAAATGTAGATGCATGTATGATCATTCAAGACAAAGAAATATTAGCCCAAGCATATTCAACCCACCATTGCAACCTTTTATTAAAGCTCTTGGAGAATCCTGTGAAAAGGATATCAGGACTTTTTTGAATAAAAAAAGTACAAAATTATTTAATTTAAGTACTCTAGAGCAACAGAGTTTGAAAAAAACTAGCAAAACAACAGAGACATTAGAATCATAAAGCAGAAAAAGGGGGGGTCTGTGGTGGTAGTCAACAAAAGGGATTTCATCAAGGGTATGAAGTGCTTGCTGGAAGATTCCACACATTATAAAAAGCATAACAAGAATGACTTTAACAAACCTTATAGACAAATAGATTCATGGTTATTTGATAACCTTTTGGAAGGGATGATATCAGAAAATAAGTATACATTTGTAGTACACCAAAACCAAAGACAGGTAAGCTTTTTGGTGTTCCTAAAATACACAGAAATGAGTCCTGTAACCCTACCGACCAATTGCATCAACACCAGCATCCAAATTTGAGGCAGTTTCTAAATTTGTTGATAGGGCATTGCTCACATTAGTTCAACAACTGCCCTCTTTTATAAGAGATTCTTTTGATTTTTTAGAAAAAAAATCAAAGACATACAGGTCAAAAATGGAAATAATGGAAATGTGTTAGTTATGGCTGATGTGCATTCACTGTGTATAACTAAACCACACAATGTTGGTTTAGAATGGATGGCATTTATGTTCAACAAAAGCAAGGATTATTTGTTGGAGAGGTCAAATTTGTCATTGAGTGTGTTGATTATGTGCTATCAATTTTTTTTCTTTCAAAGGTTCTTACTATCACCAAAGAAAGGGGTGGGAATGGGTGCTTGCATGGCCCCCAATTATGCAAATTTAGTAATGGCATATTGAAAAACATATGTTCTTCCTCCTATTTTCATTTTATTGATGTTTTATTTTTATATGGAAAGGGCGAACAACAGAAATGAAAGTGTTTTAAGTGAGATTAACACCAGTTTTGACTTTTTAAAAAATTTCTACAATTACAACAGGTTGAAGATCATTTTTTGGATGTGGAAGTGTACAAAAAAGAGGGTGGCAACAAATTAAATACTGTTATTAGTTACAAAAATGTTTCCAGCAATACTATTTTACATTATTCCAGCATGTTTCCTACATATATATATATGGAACAAAACATCATTAACGGTCAGGTTGTAAGGTTAAAGTGATTAACTATAGATGTTGAGTTCTAGATGTTTTTTTAAATGCAATGAACAACAGTTTCATATATAGAAGGTATCCAGATAACATTGTTAAGAGGGTAATAGAATAAGAAATTAACAAAAATAAGGACAAGGTGTCAATTAACAACCACCGAAAAGGGTCACTTTCTATGACATTAGTTTTATCATTGGACAGTGAAGCTATAATACTAAGTGCTAGTGAGGATGTCAGTAAAGCAGTGGGAGCCAAACCATTTTTTTATTTACAAAAAAGCCTGTAACATCAAATCTTTTTAGATAAAGAAGGAGAGAAGTATATAGGTGAAAAGACAATGTCACCATTGCTCAATATGTAGGTATATGTTAGAAAGTTCTTATTTTATTAACTTCAAAACTGACAGAACTCACCAGGTACCAGTTTTTTTCAGTTGTAGCTCCAAATATGTGGTTTATTTAGCCAAGTGTTCTACTTGTGATTCATTTTACATTGGCAAAACTAACAGGGAATTAAGGAAATGAGTTTATAAACATCAGTATGCAATTAAAACAAACAAAAAAATATTGTCAATGTTTTAAGCAATTATTTAATTATTATTATTTATTTTACATTTGTTGACTAGGTTTGTCCGACTGAGCTAAGTTGCCTTTTTTCAGTGGAGGCCCAAGGAGAAAAGGTCCACATGTTCTACAGATTAACATTTACAAAAATAAAACACTCAACAACTGGTTTACAGAAAATATTCAAAGCAGCATATCCATGAAAAACAAGGATTTACTACAGTAAACTAATCATTATGTCCGTCAGATTTAGAATCCTACATCATTCAGAAGGACTAACAATAGTTTTGTCACCAGATGTAAAATCTTACTTTATGCAAATAAGAATGTATGTAATGTGCCTAGGATAGAGGAGTTAATGTGAGACAAGGTCTAGAAAGTTAAAGAAAGTTACATAAGTTGGGAGCAGATAGAGGTATGCAGTTAGGGTTGATAAGCTTTTTAAGGAGGGTGAGTACAGAGGCAGGTCCATTGGCTTAACAGGTATTCTTTAGTGGCTAAGTTGCCTGAGTGACCTGATCTCTAGTGGGAGTTTGTTCCAGGCCTTGGAAGCATTATAGCTATAGAGAATACATCCTTTCTTAGTTTTAGGTTTGTGGATTTGTATCCGATCTAGGTTAGAGCTCCGGAGGGATCTAGCAGGTGAATAGTGGGAGATGACAGATGTTAGCATAGAACAGTAAGAAGGCTGATAAAGGATAGAGTGGATGATCTGGAGTTGAGGGAGAAGAAACTGGTGAGGTCGTTCTAGCCAGTTAAGGTGTTTGAGTGAGAGACAGTGATGTGAATTGTAAGTTTGATGGGCTGCGAATTTGGCTATCTTGTTGTAGGTAGATTCAAGTTTGGCAAGGAGTGTGGAGTCGAAGCAAGTAAGAATTTGAGAGCCATATAATAGACTGGGTAGAAGGTAGGCACAAGAGAGAGTTACTTTAGCTTCACTGGTGAGAAACGTTTTATTACGGTAGAGGAGCCCTAGTTTCTGATGAGTTTTCTTGATACAGTTGTCAATGTGTAGATCAAATTTAAGCTGGTCGTCAGTGATGACACCAAGGAGTTTAGTGCTAGTTTCCACTCAATGTGTGTGTTATTGAGGGACAGGATTCTGAAAGTGGAATTAATGTGGTTGTAGATTTTAGGAAGGAAAAAGCAGTAGCTTAGTTTTTTTTTTTGGGTTAAGGATAAGCTAGTTATCAGAGAACCAGTTTTCTACTGAGTTAAAGGAAGTCTGTGTTGTAGAGATGAGTTTGGAGGGAGAGTCAGCAATAGTGATGACAGTAGAGTCATCAGCGTATTGGACCAGTGATGACTGAGGACAGGAAGAATAAAGAAGATTAGTGAAGATGTTGAAAAGTTGTGGACCAAGGATGGAACCCTGAGGGACACCCATTTTAACTGGGAGAGGAGGAGAGAGTGTAGATCGCCACTTCACTACTTGAAATCTGTCAGTGAGGTAGCTGGAAAACCATGCAACAGTAGCAGGGGAGAAGTTAAGGTTGGTTAGGTTGTGCAGAAGGAGAAGGTGAGAGATGGTGTCGAAAGCTTTAGGGAGATCTAAGAATAGGCAGTAGACAAGTTTGTTGTTATCTCTGGAAAGGGATATGGTATTAAGGAATGATAGTAGGGCAGTAGTAGTACTATGCTTTGGTCTAAAGCTATGTTGAGTAGGTGTGAGCAGATTTTCAGAGTAAGTAGTTCATAACTTGTTTATGTATGCATTTTTCTAGAACTTTAGAGGGAGGAGAGAGGATGGCAATTGGTCTAAAATTAGTGATGTCTGAGGAGTTACCTCCTTTATGTATTGGTAGAGTGAAGAATTGTTTTCATATGGAAGGTACTTTGGCTTCTGAAATGGAATGGTTGATTAAGATAGATACAGGGAGAGCAAGAGAGTCAGTAGCTAACTGAAGGAAAAGGGAAGGAATGTTGTCGGTAGAAGCTGAGCAAGGTTTGAGTTTAGAGAGTAGGGATTTGATGTAGCTAGTGGGTACAGGTTTGAGGGAAAAATAATTTGATGAGAGTACAGTGGGAACTGATAGTGAGTGGTTTGACATATTATTAAAGGTAGATGAGTTGGCACTGGGGTTAAATAGTTTGGATATACAGTCAATGAAATATGTGTTTAAAGTGGAGGCAGTATCTTGGGAGTCTTATCAGAACAAGGATTGAGGGAGCAGGGACCACCAGGATGTAGTAAGTGGTTTAATGAGTTCCAAAATGTGTTGGGGTTAGATTTAAAGGTTGAGGGTGGAGTATAGTAGAAGTCTGTTTTATCTTTATTAATACACTTTTTGGTCTGATTTCTAAATTCTTTGTATTTTAGCAAGTTTGCAGGGAGTTTTTTTTTTGGTCCATGTTTTCCATGCTCTGTCTCTAATATTCATTAGGATGCGGGTGGAATTTGATAGCCATAGAGATTTATTAGATTTAATACGGACTGTGCGAAGTGGGGCAAGTAAATCAAGAATACTGAGAAAGGTGAAGTTCAACGACAGGACAGCATCGTCAAGGGGGAGCTGGGTAAAGAAATTCCAGTTAAATTTAGAGAGAAGAGATTTAAAATTGTCTTGGGGGAAGTTAGTAAGCTTGTGGCATGTGATAAATCTATGCTGTTTAGTAAAGTGAGGGATATATCTAAGTACTTTTATTGGGGAGTGATCACTTAGTGTGTTGGGAAGGGTTTCAGGGTTGTGATATTTAGAGGGATGAGAGACGAGAATCCAGTCGATAAGGGTGCTGTATGTATGATAGTTGTTGGCGTGGGTGGCATCAGTGATAAGTTAAGTAAAGCCGTACAAATTAATGTATAAGGAAGAATTTGGGTACAGAGAGTTAACCAATTAATACTGACATCACCAAGAATAATGGTTTCATTAGGAATATGTTGAGAGAAGTATGAGAGTATGTTTTCCAGCAGGGGTAAGTTACCCCCCTGGGGGAATGTAGATTACTATTATTGTGATGGTGGTATGGGTGTTAAGTACAAGGTTGGCTATCCCAGCAGGGGTAAGTTATCCCCTGGGTGAATGCAGATTGCTACTATTGTGATGGTGGTATGGGTGTTAAGGACAAGGTTGGCTGTCCCAGCAGGGGTAAGTCATCCCCTGAGGGAATGTAGATTGCTACTATTGTGATGGTGGTATGGGTGTTAAGGACAAGGTTGTGTGTCCCAGCAGGGGTAAGTCACCCCCTGGGGGAATGTAGATTGCTTCTAATGTGATGGTGGTATGGGTGTTAAGGACAAGGTTGGCTGTCCCAGCAGGGGTAAGTCATCCCCCAGGGGAATGTAGATTGCTACTATTGTGATGGTGGTATGGGTGTTAAGGACAAGGTTGGCTGTCAGTATTTAAGCAGGGGAAAAGGACAGGAT
The DNA here is from genome assembly GCF_019279795.1 of Protopterus annectens. Taxonomy (NCBI): domain Eukaryota; kingdom Metazoa; phylum Chordata; order Ceratodontiformes; family Protopteridae; genus Protopterus; species Protopterus annectens. The sequence continues at coordinate 781,665,659 of NC_056744.1, forward strand.
AGTTTTATTAGGAATTGTCGGAGTAAGATGGTTGGAGTAAACAATGGCAAATCCACCTTCCTTTTTCTTCTGGCGGTCAAGGCGCAGTGTGCTATAACCAGGAGGGAGAAAGTCTTTGTCATGGTGTTGGGGTTTTAGACAAGTTTCTGTTAGGGTGATATCAGAAGTGTGGCTTGAGATCCAAGCATGAAGTTCACTAACCTTGTTTAATATACTTCTTCTGTTTGAGTAAAACGAGATTTGTTTGTTTGGGGAGGCAGATGTGTATAAGTTAGTGGGTGTATAATTATCAGTGGAGTTGTGTTAAGTGGGACCTGGATTGGGATGAATATCTCCTGCAAGTCGAAGAACATTAGGGTAGTAGTGGCAGTTATATTTGTAAAAGTTAAAGATAAAATAATTTGTTTTACTTTTAGGGAATGTGGTGTAGGTGGGGGGAATTTTGATTTTAGGAAGAGGAGTTTCAGTAGAAAGATAGAAGTGAAAATAGCAAATGAATGATAAGGAGATGATGTATCACTAGTATGAGGTATTGTAGGAACTTTGAGAATATAGCAATAACCCACTTCTGGGTGTGGGTAATGCGGGATTTACCCACGGTAGGCGTGGTTTGGTCCCGAGGGCGAAGCCCGAGGGACCAAACAAAGACAACCGTGGGTAAATCCACCACACCCAGAAGTCGGTTATTGCTATTATACTATGACATTATTTAAGAAAAGAAATAATTACTTTTCTTAAATAATGGCATTGTATAATGCCTCTTTGCTGACCTTCCGCAGCTGTCTCGTATCCGCGGCAGTTCTGATGTACTGCGCATGCCTATGCAGTACATCAGAGCTGTGGTCAAAAGCAACGGAGAAAGCAAGATCTCCGTTGCTTTTTACTGTTTCGCTATGTTAAATGGATTTAACATAGTGAGACAGCTTTAAAATAAGCAACGGGAGATGTCTGTTGCTTATTTTAAAGCTGTCTCGCTATGTTAAACCCATTTAACATAGCGAAACAGTAAAAAGCAACAGAGATCTTGCTTTCTCCATTGCTTTTTTTTTTTAAACCTGTCTCACTATGTTAAATGGGTTTAACATAGCGAGACAGCTTTAAAATAAGCAACGGAGATCTCCGTTGCTTATTCTAAAGCTGTCTCGCTATGTTAAACCCATTTAACATAGTGAGACGGGTTTAAAAAAAAAGCAACGGAGAAAGCAAGATCTCCATTGCTTTTTACACACTGTGTCGCTATGTTAAAGGAGTTTAACATAGCGAGACAGCTTTAAAAAAAGCAACGGAGATCTCTATTGCTGTTTTTAAACCTGTGTCGCTATGTTAAACTCTTTTAACATAGCGAGACAGTGTTTTAAAAGAGACTTATACTAATGGAAAAAGTCCGGGCGACCGGACCTTTTTCCATTAGTATAAGTCGATTTACAACGTGCACGCTGGCCAATCAGCGTGCACGTTTTGGAATATTAATGGGGGGGTCATGGTATAATAGGAGATAACTAGATAGTAAGTGAGGTGACAGTGTGAAGGAGTAATGGAGGTAGTACAAGAAAAGGAGTAGTAGAGAAAGGCATGATGGGTAAGAGTACTGAGTGCTAGAGTACTGAAATTGGTGATTGAGGAGTTAGTAGTAGGCTTATTTTGCAGGTAGTTATGTGAGAGTGTGCTGCTTAGGTGATGTTTGAGTAGGGGGTAGGAGTAATGTGGGTAGTGGAAGGAGAAGTAATAGTTTGCAAGTGTAGTGTGGGAGAGGGGAGGGATTAGTTATCGTTTGTGTGGAGAACACACAGCCAGCCTTAGGCATAGGCCAACTAGGCAGCTGCCTAGGGCACCGCTCTAGCAGGGGCAGTTTTCTAGTAAACTGGATGGTGTAGACAGACAAGGATGAGGGCAAAAGGGTGGTGTTGGGGGGTGCTATGGAGACCTTTTGCCTAGGGCACCAGTTTACCAAAAGCCGGTCCTGGGAGAACAGGAAGGGGAAGTAGGGTGCAGAGTGGGTGTTAATGGTTAGGTATAAAGGAAATGATATGGGGGGTGGGGGGGTGAAGTGAGCCCAAGTGTAGCAAGGGTGAACAGAGTGGAGCTACACATGTGAGAAGGCTCAAAAAACAATCATTAGCTGTTTGTCTATTAGTAAATGTTGCTAGCAAGCTCTTTAAGGATGAGCAGAGCTAAGGGAATTGGGACTGAACTAGAGTTTTGTTTTGGAATAGTTTTAACCTTAGACTCTGGAGCTCACCTGTTTGTATACAGAAGGAATGAGGATCTTATATAATTAGTAGAGTATGTTGCTACATAGTGGCTGACTTGATTAAAGCTCTCTAAGTTGGAAGCTGAATGGAGCTCACTGCAGCTGTGCTCACCTGTTAAAAACAATTCAATGACATTCAGCTAATGATTAATTGTAAAGTAAGGCTTTTGTAAAAAAGTTGAGATTTCACAGGGCTGATTTGAGCTTTTGCTGAAACTTCGCTTCAGAACCGAAGGTGGTGGTGGGGGGTGTGATCCCGAGGCTTGTGGATGGCCTGAGCAAACTGCAAAGAGAAACAAAAAATATTCATTTGAGTATAAGAATTAAAAAAAAAAAAATTGGTCTTGTGTTATTGATTATGTCCTCAGTGATTTTAATGATGAAAGAGAGGGAGAGATGGAATATAAGGAATTGAAATGACAGATTCTGTTCCATGCTTATCATGCACCTGGGTTAAAAGCGGTGTTAATTACAAGGAGGCTCTTACTAGAAAGCACAACAATAGCAAATGTAAATAGAATGCACCTGGGTTAAAAGCAGTGTTAATTACATGTGGCTCTTAATAGAAAGCACAACAATAACAAATATAAACAGATATATTTTTTTGTACTGTGAAATTATTTTTGTAAATTTTTTTTTGACTGTTTTAAGAAGCTTTAGGATTGTATTTTAGATATAATTAATTTTTATTTGGTCATGTGCCCTAGGGGTGTGTGTATTAGTAAAGTATTTATGTAATTAGTTTTACTTAGTTTCAATTTTCTGAAGAAGACCATTGAGGTTGAAAGCATTCAACCATTAAAATATTTCAGTGTTAAAGCATCCTCTTTGTCCCTAGTAGTGGTTTTTGTCAGATTTATTTTTAGTTTTTCCACCTTTGTCAAGATTTTCTAGCTGGTATTGCATCGTTAAAAGTATTATTGAACATATTTGGAAGAATAGTGATAAGAAATAGTAACTGGAGAACCATATCAATGTGTAATATGTATTATAAAATAGTCATGATGATTTTTTCAAATAAGGTTTAATAGTGTAATAAAGAACGTAATTGGTGATGGAGTATATGTGATGAAAGGAAAGGATAGTAGAGATATATTCATTATAGTTAAGAATATAATAGACAAAATTTCCCAAAACCAAACTGAAGACAATTTTATTTATTTATTTACTGACATTTGATTATCAAGAAAGTGCAACTGGGTAAGTGCCCATTTTCAGTGGAAACCCAGGGAGAAAAGCTCCAAAGTATTACAAAAAAACATTTTAAGAACAATAATTTTAAAAGCTTCAAAATAATACAAAAACATCTGTAGTATAAATAATTATATCAAACTAGACATAATGTCACAACAGTGGTTAAAAATAGGTACAGCTTATGTACTGCAGAATTAAATTAAGAAATTTAAATATACTTTATAAATCATTCCGGTATTTCAGAGTCTTGCTTTTGAAAATGAAGTGGTATAGTTACATTGTATTGGTGTACATTTTGTCTGTTATACATACTTCTAATTGCTTCAACATTGCTAATTTTCTGTGTGCATGCGTGTGTGTGTGTGTGTGTGTGTGTGTGTGTGTGTGTGTGTGTGTGTGTGTGTGTGTGTGTGTGTGTGTGTGTGTGTGTGTGTGTGTGTGTGTGTGTGTGTATGTGTGTGCGTGTGTATATGTGTGTGCGTGCATACGTATGTATATGTCTGTGTGTGTGTGTGTGTGTGTGTGTGTGTGTGTGCAAGGGGAGTATTGAATGTGTAGTGGTGGACTTTGTGTGTTTGTGTTTTTAGTGTGACCTCGGAGTTAGTATATATAAGTAGCGGGGGGGTGGGGGCGCAGCCCCCAACATGGGGGGTGCAGGGGAGCTTATATATATATGCGTGTGTGTGTGTAACACAGTTAATCTAAAGCATCCAATGTTGACTGCAATAATATTGACAGGAAATGGTCAAAAACAATGTAACTCACACAATACTATTTACGTGCCAAGAAACAGCTTTGACACATTCAAAATCTAGGCTTAGAAAAAACCTAAAAGAACTAAAAAAATCCACATTGTTTTTGCAGGGGGACTTGCCCCCTGCAACTGTGTTGATTATATATGCTAACTCCAGGATTGTATAAACACATGGTAAGAGTAAATTTCCCAGCCCCTGGATTTGTGCAGTCTCATACACCTGTTAATCAATTGCATATTCTGCCATATGTGATCGATTAGACAGCTGATGACATAGCACACTCTCGACCTATTCACTAGCACGTGTGTGTGTGTGTGTGTGTGTGTGTGTGTGTGTGTGTGTGTGTGTTATATATAATTCATTTTGCATTTGTTAATGGCCTATCTGAGTTATGAACACTCCATTTTTAGTAGAGTCCCAGAGAGAAAAACACATTTAGGTACACATTTGTATGATTGCACATAATTGTGTGGTACATAAAGTACATACATATATAAGGTACAGTAGGGAAACAGTTTGTCATTATAATAACACATCAGAATACAATGTGGTACAGTACATATGCATTTTTTACCTAATGTGATAGCCCTTGATATGAATTTATATAATCAGTAAATATTAGTATAAAATATTTAATGTAGTGGTACATAAGTGTGATTATTTGTCATAAAACCAAGAGAAAGAGGAAAGAAGACTGAAATAAATGTGATCTTACTGGTGATCTTACTGATCTGATTAGCTGGTGAGCAGTGGGGCCACTGGTTCAATGACCTGCATCCAGTGGGTGACAGAAGTAGGGGAATGATGACCGCAGTCATTCAGTAAGTATTTGTTTACTGCTATTACAGTACAAAAGCAATGTAGGAATGACACATTATGGCCTCTTCTTGCTAAAGTAATGTCAGCTTTGCAATTTGTCCATTTAAAGTATTCCAACTGGAAAAATTTGTAAGAGGCTGTATATGGAAAATTGGGACAAGATTTTCAGATGTACCTAGTACCAAGAATGCCATTGCTTGCCTCTTAATGACTAAAACAGGTCAATTTCTAACGGCTTCTAGCTTTTCTTTCTGGGGTCTAACAACTCCCCTTCCTATTACATACCTTAAATGTTTTACCTTTATCATACCTAACGTACTGTTGAAGGCATTGCCTATCGACCTGGCATGTCTCAGAGAGTCTAAAACAGCCTATTACTTAGCTAGATGGGAGTCCGAGTCTCCAGAGTGTATTGTAACATCTTTTAGGTAAGTAGCATATTAGATATGTGCTTCAGACTGTGTTCATTAATCTTTGAAAAGTCACAGGGGCACCATGTTGTCCAAAAGTAAGGACAGTAGACTGGAACAAGCCCTCTCTGGTTGAAAAGGCTGCCCTTTCCATGGCTTTTCATTGGGTAGGAGGATTTGCCGAAATCCCTTTGTCAGATATTTTATTGACTCTATGCATTGGGTATTTGTCAGATTTTGAAATGCTGTTCAGCTTCTTAGAATTATTACAGAATCTATATTTGGATCTGATGAGGTCAGCAGATATGTATGCAGTCCCTCGATTGCAGATCTATACATGTAATCACTTTCGAGGTGGCCCCTATCTCCTTCAAAGCAAGGAATATATCATCTTGGAACACACTGATTTTTCTATCTGTTGATAAGCATGAAGCTGTTGTTCTTGTTTTAATGTTGAATCAATCCAATACTTTTTGGGGCCAGCCAATAACCCCAAAACTTAAGTTAGAACAGGAAGAGGAAATTGATTTATAGGTTGGATTCAAAGATTCAAAGAAACTTTATTGTCATTTAGGACCACACAAGTGCAGCCTAAATGAAATTGTAAATGTCAGCTCACCAGAAAAATGCAGAGCAAATAACACAGAAACAGCAGTATCAAAGAATAACATAAGAAAGACAATAACAACACATATGACATACAAGAGGTAGTTCACATTACATAAACAAATTCAATATCCATTATCCAGTGATAAATAATAAATAAAAAAATAAAAACCCACCACCAAACCCCCTACACTGTTAAGATATAGAATAAATATAGACTAGTGAATAGCAGTTGTTTAGTTACCATACTGCACTTGTTAACCTTAGACGTGACTCAGTATAGCCATCATATTACATAATAGTAATGCTGGAGGTAATTGCTCTGAGCAGCAGGATTAAATGAAAAAAAGAGACTTTAATGTATCATGTATTGCGGTTGGTGTCTGTATGAATATGTCTCACAGCTGTAGGATACAAACTGTTCATGAATCTGGTAGTCCTGCAGCGGAAGCTGCAGTACCTCCTTCCAGACACAAGTTGTGAGAACCAGTCGTGGGCCAGATGGGTCGAATCAGCAAGTATTTTATATGTTCTCTTTTTTGCTATTGTAAAGAAAAGCTCTTGAATAGAAGGGAGGTTTGTGCTCAAGATTTTCACAGCCACTCTCACCACCCTCTGTAGTTTCTTCTTCTCAACAGCTGTGCAATTGTTGAACCATGCTAAGAAGTTGCTAGTGAAGATGCTCTCGATAGCTCCCCTGTAAAAAGTGGTAAGAGCAAACAGCGGGAGTCTGGCCTTTTTGAGCTTTTTTGAGCTTTCTCAGGAGGTGAAGCCTCTGTTGAGCCTTCTTGATTATATGGTTGGTGTTAGCAGCCCAGGAGAGGTCATCAGAGATGTAAAGGCCCAGGAACTTGGCTGCTTTGACTTTCTCTATTACCTCCCCTTTCATAGTGAGTGGTTGGTGAATTGTTACCTTTCTCCTGAAGTCCATAATCATTTCTTTGGTCTTATTAACATTCAGGTCCAGATTGTTCCTGTCACACCAGGCAATCAAAGTGTTCACCTCATCCCTGTAGTTATGTTCATTTCCACCGCTAATGAAAACCATGACTGTGGTATTGTTAGTAAATTTTATAATATGAAAAACCAAAAATGAGCACTAGTGTTGTGAGTCCTCGGATACAGTTTATTGGAATAAAAGTTTAGCGCTTTCGTCAATTCAATTGACTTCTTCAGAACAAGAAAATATCAAACAAAATGAGTTTAAATAATAGATACTCTACAATAATTGGTTCTTCTTCCACCAATAATATGACTATATATTCCTGTTCATGAATATCTAATTCAACTCATGAATATTAAATACATGATGTTAGAAAACACCACAAAGACTTGTTCTGTTATAATACAGAAAATTCAAAAATATAGGAAATTCAACCTGGATTCTTAAAAAGGTTTTTACAATATATACTATCATTCAACAAAACCTTTATAAGTGTTAAAATACAAATATTATAATATATATATATATATTAAAATAAAACCGTCAAACTTGTCCTGCCTTCTCTTTAAGAATTGGCAGAATGGTCAGATCCTCGTTTAAACCTGGGGGGAAATCAGCAGCTAACCTTAGCTGCCATAGTAATTATTTTTTGTTTAAAACATTTTGCCAGTCTCCCCCCCCCCAGCTTCCACATAAACAAAGTCAAGAATAGCAAACTTGAAACCACAAAAATCAGCACACGACATACTATGCTTATATAAAAGTGTTGCACGTAGCAATGTACACCAGCTTACTGGAAAGACAATTGCCCCTTCTCAGAAATACAATGCTTTTGTTCTGGTTTTCAGTATTAATGGAGCTATCCTGCAAACTATATGAACAATAGGAACATTTAGCACAAGGTGTACTCCCACTCAATTTTATCTGTGCACCTTGATGATTGGTACCTTTCTCCAAGACTGATTTTAGGTTAGGACCTATTTTAGTAGAAAAAATAGGTTTGTCACCCACCACCTGGAACACTTCACTATTAGTTTTAAAAATGTTCCAATTTTTACACAATATTCCCTTTACCTGAGAATACAATGGACTGTACTGAACAACACATGCTTGCTGAAAGTCAATTTTATTATCGTTGTCAATACTTGTCATCGTATTACTTATCATTTTTAGTCCCTTTCCCAACAATGGTGTGTACTTTTTGCCCCATTCATCCCAGACTCCTGTAAGAATATGGTCAATGAACTCACCTGGGTACCCCCTCTCAAGGAACATATCCTTCAAAAATGCAAATTCCTGGATTACATCACTTTTTAAGGATGTCATCCTTGCAACCCTAATAGCCTGACCTTTGATGATACTTTTCTTCTGGAATGTAGGGTGATGACTATCAAAATATAAATAACTGTTACAGAAGGTATTTTTACGATAAATTCTGGAAATGAATTTATCTTGACCCTTTAATATCTTGGTGTCTAGGAAATTGATCTCTTGGTCATGAAAATCAAAGGTGAATTTTAAAAAATTAGTGGTCTCATTTAAATATTGGATGAATAATGGTATGGTTTCAGAAGTTCCTTTCCATAAAATAAAAATATCATCCAAAAACCTACTGTAAAATAATACATTAGAAAAGAACTCACTTTGAAAAACATGTTCTCTTTCCCAACCTAAAAGAACCAAGTTTGCATACAAGGGGGCACAGGCAGCTCCCATCGCAACTCCCTTTAACTGTTGGAAATATTCCCCCTCAAAATATACATAGTTGTTTTCCAAGATAAGACTCATGAGTTCACATGTTAAACTAATTTCATCAGAAGTCAAGGAGGAACAGGTGAAGAGTACTTATTCAAAGAAGCTTAAACCTTCCTGTTTAGGAATGCATGAGAATAGATCCTGAACATCTATAGTAAGAAAGATGCAGTCGGGACACCACAATTCACTTTTTAGTTGACCAAGAAAATCCCAGGAGTCCTTTATTAGATGTGGAAACTGTTCTACAATATGTTTTAATTTCTTATCTACATATACAGCCAGGTTATGCATTTTAGTAATAAATAAAAAAATAAAAACCCACCACCAAACCCCCTACACTGTTAAGATATAGAATAAATATAGATTAGTGAATAGCAGCTGTTTAGTTACCATATTGCACTTGTTAACCTTAGACGTGACTCAGTATAGCCATCATATTACATAATAGTAATGCTGGAGGTAATTTCTCTGAGCAGCAGGATTAAATGAAAAAAAGAGGCTTTAATGTATCATGTATCATGTATTATAGTTGGTGTTTGTATGAATAAGTCTCACAGCTGTAGGATACAAACTGTTCATGAATCTGGTAGTCCTGCAGCGGAAGCTGCAGTACCTCCTTCCAGACGCAAGTTGTGAGAACCAGTCATGGGCCAGATGGGTCGAATCAGCAAGTATTTTATATGTTCTCTTTTTTGCTATTGTAAAGAAAAGCTCTTGAATAGAAGGGAGGTTTGTGCTCAAGATTTTCTCAGCCACCCTCACCACCCGCTGTAGTTTCTTCTTCTCTGCAGCTGTGCAATTGTTGAACCATGCTAAGAAGTTGCTAGTGAAGATGCTCTCGATAGCTCCCCTGTAAAAAGTGGTAAGAGCAGACAGCGGGAGTCTGGCCTTTTTGAGCTTTTTTGAGCTTTCTCAAGAGGTGACGCCTCTGTTGAGCCTTCTTGATTACATGGTTGGTGTTAGCAGCCCAGGAGAGGTCATCAGAGATGTGAAGGCCCAGGAACTTGGCTACTTTGACATTCTCTATTACCTCCCCTTTGATAGTGAGTGGTTGGTGAATTGTTACCTTTCTCCTGAAGTCCATAATCATTTCTTTGATCTTATTAACATTCAGGTCCAGATTGTTCCTGTCACACCAGGCAATCAAAGTGTTCACCTCATCCCTGTAGTTATGTTCATTTCCACCGCTAATGAAAACCACGACTGTGGTATTGTTAGTAAATTTTATAATATGGCTTGACTTATGTTTTGCAGTGCAGTCATGGGGGAGGAAGGTGAAGAGCAAGGGACTGAGCACACAACCTTGGGGAACACCAGTATTCAGGACTATGCATTGAGTGGAGTTGTTTCCAGTGCATGTCTGCTGGGGTCTACCAATCAGAAAGTCAAAAGTCCAGTTACATAGGTGCTTGTTTATCCTGAGTTTCACAAGCTTATCCAGCAGTCAGGGCCGGCCTTAGCCAAAATGGCGCCCTAGGTGAAGTAGTGCTCCGGCACCCCTTAAGCCCCACCCACACCACACATGAAACACCCCTATTTGAGCCACACCCACTGGGTCATTCCCCAAGAAAGCCACTCCAGTCATTTTCTTAAATTATTTAAATGCTTAGGAATAAAAAGATACCTTGTAATGTAGTTAAACTGCAGCTACCTTTGCATACGTATTTTCTACTTGAAATACCAGAGCCAGATCATGGTCAAACCAAGCAGTAACTAGACATAGTTAATAAAAAACAAATTACCTCTGTCACAGACATTCATAGATGAAAAAAATGTGTCATCTGATCCTCCTATTTGGCCTTAACAGAGCCAATACACCTACTGTTGCATAAACTGGTGCTGTCTGGGTTAATTAACTTTTGCTGTTTCTGATCTTTCATTCTCTCTCTCTCTAAGCTGGTGTCTAAAGATTGGAAATGGGGGTTTTGCCTCAGGATTTTTCTTCCATGAAGTTGATGCATTGCCAGGGAATGAGTTAGAACTTGCCTATGTGGGTAACTTATGACCATCTGTATATTCATGTGTTCCCTCCTGCAAGCATTTTAAGCTTTCTGGGGATTAAGGAAGGTCTTAACACCACACATGAAACAAATTTTCATGTAGGCAGAGGAGACAAATATGAAAATATAGTCATCTACTCTTACATTTCCTTATAAACCATCAAAAGTGAACTATTTGTCTCCTGGTCTCTGATGAATAGTCATTATCAGTGCAGACCATACTATACCTGAGCTTATAGATCATGCTTGGGTGCCATAACAGAGACAGTATGTGTTCTTTCAGGTCAACAGTTTCCACTCTGGTCACTCTGTATGCCCAGTTACATGGCATACAGTGATAAATCCCTGTCTATAACTCACACAAAAGGAGTCTGAGTGATACCATTGAGCCAAAAAAGAAGACTCTGTGTACCCTGTCCAGTCTAAGTGCCAATCCTGGAAGACTAGAGCCATCAAACTAGATGCACCTGTACAAATGAACTATAGTCATTAGCTTCCTGTCTCTGGGGGTCCCAAAAAATACTTACGCTTTTCCACCTGGCCTAGTCCACACCATGAATTTATCTTTCATGTATCAGCTCAATCTTCCTTTCAGGGTTAGCACAATGGTCTTCCAGCAGTATATTTTCAAGCTGCAGGTGTAGGATTGAGTCAAAATGCTCAGTTATTTCATGCATTACTTGAGTTTTAGCTGCAGAACTGGTTATAAAATCATACAGCTTCCCATTCACTTTTTGAATCTCAGCCAAAATAAATCTTAGAGATGGTTTTGGTGAGCCTTGTGACATTTTCCATCTCTCAACAATTGTTAAGCCCTACAGAAAATTTCCCTTGAGAAGTTATAAGGTCATTTCTGGAAGCAGGTCAGTTTTATTTTCATGGCTGCTTCCTGCAATTGTTTCTTTCCTGGACGAGGAACTCAGAAAAACTCAAGTCACTGTCACTAGTCTTGCATTTTTAACTAATTTCCAAGTAGTATTTTTGTTATGATTTTCCTGTTTAACATGAGCAAACACAGTCCCCTGCAACAACTTGACTGCCATACCAGAAGTACCCACAAAATATTACTTTTGATAACTGCAGAATGCTCTAGTTAACTTAGATTGCCATTTAATTCTCCCAAAAGTTAGTTTTTATTGTAAGAAATTGGTGATGAATTTATATTTATTATGTGCTGCCTACTATGAAGTAGGAATTTTTTCTTTCTTTTTGCAAGGCATACTCAGTGTACTTTAATGAGTGCATTTTTTCTGAGCAGCTGTCATAATTTTTATACGTTAAACAGAACAGCATGTTTAGAATTATCTAAAGTAGTACCTATTGTATAGAAATGTTCAAGCATGCTTACTTGATTTTAATGCACCTCTGAAAATGCCCTTTATATGGTTACAAGTGGCAACAGTTGAAAACAGCATTTCATATTCAAAAGTGTATAATGGCAATATAGTGAGGAATGAGTACAATTTAAGTGGCAGGTGGATGTTTGGGGGTAGCAGTATGAGGTTAGAGTACAAACTATAAATGGCTGCTGGCTACACCCTTGATGGGAGGTACGATCTGTAAGATGTTTTCCTGCTGTATGGGATCAGCACCCCAAGAAGATGTGGAATACTAACTCTGTTCTCACACTGTAGAATAAATGAGCAAAAGAAGAAGAACACACCTAACAACTTCATCAAAATGCTCACCGCATGGCTAACAACGGTTTCCTCATACTTAAGAAAAATACTTTATTATTGAGTTCATGAGAATGAAGAAGAATGCATATTATTTACCATGGATATTTGTTAAAAATATGCAGGCACCATGGGATCAAATCAAGTTATGTGAGGCAGCTATGATAATTGCTCTAGACCCGTTTACTGTTCTCTGTGTTGAATACATCCAATACTACCATCATGGACTGGTGTTGAATATTTTCCCTTGTCTTTGTGGGGTCCTATTACTCAGTGTTTCTCTCACCAAAATATGCCAGGTGACCACCTACAGTAACTCGAGGACTGTTGCTTTCCAAGGAAATGCCATGTAATTTACATAATTAAATAATATAGATAACTCCTTGTCACTGAGCTCATTTGAAAGCCCTCTTTCCATCATTTTATAAACAGTTGACTGCTCTAAATGAAATGCAGTTAGAACCCTATTAGCAGCTCATCTGTTTGACTTGGAATCAAAGAGCGTCTCATTCTTTGATGTACAATCAGTACATTAAACAAGATCTAGTAGCTAGTTAGTTAACATTTGTGAGTAAGTTTTATTGGCAGACTCTGGGTTTCAGTTCAGAAGCATTCAATAGGATTTTATCTATAAACATACATTATTAAATACTTTCTCATCGCAAGCACCATTTCTGGTATAGTGATACCACTGACCTACATCTACTCGTATTTGCATCAGTATAATATCTGAAAGTTGTAGATGTGTTTATTTATTTATTGTGCCGTTGTTGATTAAATGGATACAATAAGTGTTTCTTGGCCATTTTCTATAACATAGACATTCTGGTAATCTTATCTCAGTAAGGGTTAATACTTTAAGCAATAACATATATAAGACAAACACAGACACACACACAAAATGAAACTGTGTCTTTAATGAGAACAGATCTGTTTAAGAGTCTCTTCCACACATGACTTCCTAACTTCAGGGCAACAATTAAAAGTGAAATATTGACACTTTTTTTTTCATGGTGCACTGTAATAATGCAAGCTCCTACTAGATATGCACGCTAAAAAGAAATATTAAAGATTCTGATCTGTATTAAAAAGAGAGTAATTCTATCTGATTTCGCTGGTCCGGCTCAACCCGCGTGTGCAGTCTTGTCCTTGTACTAGTGCACAGCAGGGGACGAATTGCGTTATGTAACATGTTGTCTCTGAAATATGTAATGGACTTGAAGAATAATCTGAAGTGAGGAGCTGAGATCAAACAGTGCAGCCTTCTTTGTATGGAAAATGTGCAGATTAGACAAGCCTTCCAATAAGCAACATTTGAAGAGAAAAGAAAGTAATTGACACCATGCGCTCTCAGTGTTACGTTCTCAAAGCATTAATTTGCAGATTGTGTTTTACGCCAAACAAGAAAGGCTACCTATATCTTCAAGTTGACTTTTGGCGTAGTCTGGCAGATGTCTGTAGCATTACAAAGACATAGGAAAGATGTCTTTCACATGTTTCAGGCGACTCTGATGCTTTTCAGTCAGGCCCCCCACCCGGCCACTCATTGCGCAGTGCTGGTGTACATGTGTATGCCGCGCATGTACTTCTCTTTAAAGGTAGTGGAACGAAGTTTTGGGGGGTTTTTTTGTAGTTGTTGAAGCCTCCTGGACAAGCTGCAGGTATGAAAGTGGGAGGGCACTCGCTCCTCCCCCTCATCCGGTGTCCTATGGTTTATTTATTCATTTTAATTAATGTACTTTTCTTATTATGCATTCGCATAATAAGAAAAGTAAATTAATTAAAATAAATAAATAAATGAATGCAAACTGCGCCCTTTACTAGGCCAGACTGTATGGCGCTCTAGGTGGTTGCCTAGTTCGCCTATGCCTAAGGTCAGCTGTGCCACCATTTGCCTCAATATCATAGTGTTGAATGCAGAACTGAAGTCGATGTACAGCATCCACACATAGTTGTTCCTCCCATCTATGTGTTTTAATGCAAGGTGTTATGTGATGGATATAGCATCCACAGCCGATCTATTTGCCTAGTATGCAAACTGGAGTGGATCGAAGGATTTAGGCAGACTGGCAGATAGATGTTTCTTCATAATCCTCTTAAAGCACTTCATGATGTTTGAGGTTAAGGCGAATGGTCTGAAGTCATTGAGGCAGGTAGGGTTGGGTTTCTTCAGAAGTGGGACAATACTTGTTTCCTTGAAACACAAGGGAACTTTCCCCATAGTAAGGGATGAGTTGAAGATGTCTGTCAGTACCAAACATAACTGATCAGCACACCCCTTCAACACTTTGCCAGGTATGTTGTCTGGTCCAGCAGCCTTCCTAGGAGTCACCTTCTTAAGCTGAAGTCTCACCACCTCGGAGTTTAAGGTGAGCACTGTCTCTTCTTTGTCAATGTTTGTTTTAGAAGGTATGGTGGTGGTTTCCTCAAATCTGCCAAAGAAGGAGTGCAGTTCATTTAGGAATTCCAAGCTGTCATCACATTGGGGTGATTTGGACTTACAGTCTGTGAGTTGCTGTATCCCCTGGCATAGGCTTCTCATGTCCCTCATGTCTTGGAAGCAGATCTGAATTTTCCTTCCATACTCCCTCTTTGCCTGTTTGATGCCCTTTTTTCAGATTTGACCTGGCCACCCTTAACCTTTCTTTGTCATTTGTCTTGAAGGCTGTGTTTCTTTCCCTCAGTAGCTCATAGACATTCTTGGTGAGTTAGGGCTTCTGATTAGCTCTTACAGTGATGGCGTTCATGGTAGTTACATCCTCCATGCATTTATTTATGTAGGCAAGAACTGATTCGTATAGATGTGTATGTCTAACTGGAGGTTGTGCATAGCTGCTTCTTTGAAGGCCTCCCAGCAGGTGGTATTAAAATTTATTAGAAGACGCTATGAAAGAATATGAAGCTTTGCTTCAGAAAGGTTTACGTTTGGGATATTTTATCAGTGATGACCTGAAAATGTTTAGTATAGAAAATACATGTATAGGAGAGTTTTATTACCTACCTAAAATACATAAAGGACTTAATAACCTTAGTGGAAGACCAATAGTCTAAGCTGAAAAATATTTTTTAAAAAATATATGCATTTTGCTACATGAATATTTAAAAACATATGTGTTTGCTTTACCTTCATTTATTAAAGATAGTCAAGATTTTTTGTATAAAATTAGAAAGTTTGGAATCATAATATGTATTGGCTATGGCTAGATGTTAAAAGTTTGTATACTAATATAAGACATAAGGATGGTATTAAAGCACTTTTTTTACTTTTTGGGTGACTCCCCATTGACCCACTTTATAATAGAACTTACAGATTTTTGTCTGAAAAATAATTATTTTTTGTTTAATGGTGAGATTTATCACCATCTGCAAGGAACAGCAATGGGGGCAGCTTTTGCCCCTATGTATGCAAACATTGTAATGGCAAAATTTGAAGCAGAATATATATATATATATATATATATATATATATATATATATATATACATACATAATTTTATGAAAGTCAGGTTGTCTATTATTTTAGATTTATAGACGATCTAATATTTCTATGTAATGGAAATACAGAAGAAGTTCAGTCTTTTGTAGATGACTTGCAAGATAATAATTTTGGCTTCAAATTTGATGGTATACAAATGGGACGGAAAGTTACTTTTTTGGATGTAGATATTAATTATTTGGAGACAACAGTCCACAAGAAATTTGGCCAGAATAATACTTTTTTATATGGTACTAGTTGCCACCCAGGACACTTAGTTTCCGTATTGCCATACAATGAATTTCTGAGGCTAAATAGATTATGTAGTTCTGATGATGTATTTGAAAACAAATTATTAATGACAGAAAATATGTTTATAGAAAGGGGGTATGATAGGAAAATGGTGGAAGAATCCAAGAAGAAAGTAATAGACTACAGATATGGTATAACAGTAAGAGATGGTAATGTTTTGGGGAATGTGATAAGGGAAAGTGAAATAGGAAGGAAATATGCAAATAACGAAAGGATGAATGAAAAAGGAAGTAGAGAAGTATATTTTACCACATTTAATATACTGACAGAAAGTATAGTTAAGGAAGTTAAAAAATATTGGAAAATGGTAAATGATAAAGATCTGAGACATTTGGTAAACAGACAGGTGAAGGTTTCTTATAAAAGGAGTAGAAATCTGGCAGATATGGTGGTACATATTCGTTTTGTACCACCAGAGGTCACTATAGATTTTAATCCTATGAAAATTGAATGGGAACCACAGCTTGTAAAAAGTGCTCAGTTTGTAAACATATAGTAAACACTTTTTCAGAAATCAATGATATAAGGTTTACATCCAGGGGCTTGTATACGTGCAACACAGAGGGAGTAGTTTATGCCCTAAGATGTAGTTGCAACCTTTACTATATAGGAGAAACAGGTAGATCATTTAAGCTCCGTCTACAAGAACATATATGGGACATTAAAAATCAAAAAAATGGATAGTCCCTTAAGACAACACTTTATGACTGCACACAATGCTGAACCAGATTGTTTCCAAGGGTGTATTTTAGAAAAAATAAAGGTGTCATTGGGAGAAGGTTTACATATTAAAGATAAGTTAATGAAGAAGGAAACTCTGCTTATTTTAAAATATAACACTCTGAAACCCCATAGGTTAAATAAGGAGTGTAATTGGAAATATGTAATTTAATTAATTGTATGACGAGTTGATTGTTTGATTTTATTAAGTATATAAGGTGTGATGCATTGAATGAATTTTGTACTCGTTGAAGGCCTGGAGCCGAAGTGCTAAGTTCATATTAAATCTTGGTGAAACTGCTTTGTGGTCTGTGACTTTATACATTGTGGTATTTTTTGCTATTTTACTGATTTTCTGCTGTGTTTTTTTTTTTTTGGTATTAAACTTTATGGACTTTATGCCTGGATGTCAAGACAGTTTTCAATATCAGTTTTCTTCTTCTGAAGAATTCCTTGCTGAACTTTATTCTCATTTGTTCATGTTTTATTGTTGATCCTTTTATGTATTCCAAAACAGTTATGTACTTCCTCCTGCTTAACTTCCATCAGATTTTATGACTGACCCTATGGGGCTATTCCACTTACTTTTGTGACTATTCTATCACCCCTCCCCATCTTAAGCATTTTATGTACTTCCTTTTGCATAGCCTTTCTCTGGGACCCTGGAATTATGTAAGATTAAGTTGATCTTTTCTCCTAAAATGGTCCCAATGGGTCTATGTTCAGTAATCGAATGGACTAAACATTGAATAGTTGACCATCAACTGCTAGTCAGTGAATGTCCATTCAGCAAACATTCATTTCATCCAATCTGTGAGACAGAGAAAGTAATTAGCTGTCCAACACTTCCCTGTCTCACACACGGCAGTGTTTCAAACCCCTTTTCTCCACTGTAGTGTGGCCTCTGAGTTGGTATATATATATATATATATATATATATATATATATATATATATATATATATATATATGTGGGTCTACTTGAAAACACCGACACGCCAAAACACAGACGACGAGAACACTGACACCGGAAAATCAACAACTGAGATGATCGACAGTTTAAAAGCCCGACGCTGAGAACACCGACATGTTAAGCTAAGTGTGCGATAGTGACAGACTTTAGGGTTAGGGGCGGGATAAGTGAATTAGGGTTAGGCTGCAGGTAAGGTAAGTGTGCAATAGTGACAGACTTTAGGTTTACGGGTGGGTTAGGTGAGTTAGGGTTAGGGAGCGGGTTAGGTGAGTGTGCGACAGTGACGGACCTTAGGGTTAGGGTTTGGGTTAAGGTTAGTGCATAGATAGTTGTGTATGTAAGGTTTAGTGTATGTTTGTAAGGCTTTTGGTGTGCTTGTGTTGTGTGTGTGTTTTTTGGAAAAGGTATTTGTTTTGTTTTGTTGATTGTCGGGATTGTGGTTTGTCGGGCATGTGAAGTTTCGTGCTTTTGAACTGTTGGTTTTGTGGTGTCGGTTATCTCGTTGTCGGTGTTTTGGCATGTCGGTGTTTTCAAGTAGATCCATGTATATATATATATATATATATATATATATATCTATATATATATATATAGTAAGGGGGGTGTGGGGGGCTTTGAAACACTTCCGTGTGTGAGACAGGGAAGTGTTGGGCAACTAGTTACTTTCTCTGCCTCACAGGTTTGATATAGTTAATGTTCGCTGAATGGATGTTTACTGAATTGGGTTCACTGCTCAGCTGTTTGATGTTTAGTCTATTCAATGGCTGAACATAGACCCTGTACCAATATGGGTTTGAATCGAGTTTTGCTCTTCATAATAGTTCTGAAAAGCCCTTATCTCTTGTTTCTGTAGCTTAGCTGATGTGTCATATACCTGATTAAAGAGACAGATGTCAATTTTCTTTCTCTACCTTTTCCCTTATTTTTCTGCCATTAAACTAACTGCTGAGGTCTGCACTTCTTTCCATGGTTTCAGAATGCTGATATGGCTTATTTGTTTTAGCCATCTGTTAACAGTCTGTTTAACATTGTAGTTAACATCATTTAATGTTTTCACTATGTCAAATAGACTCTGCCATTTAGCCAAAACATGTTTCTTATGTTGGGAACCAAAACTAACACCTGGTCTTCAGCTTTGAATTCCTTGACCTTTGCATTTCTGTTAAATACTTTCTGTTGTATAGCCTGGGCCCTTTCCATGTATTCCCATATGATTGGTATCACCATTTTCAACCTATCCTGTAAGCTGATATAGTATTCTGTGACACTTTTAAATTAGGTTCTATCTTCTTCCTGAGTTTCTTTAGCAAAATCTAACAGTCCTTGAGGGTATAATAACTCAAAAGGCCTGGACCATGTTAAGGGTTGTGGTACCTATCTAATGGCAATCAGGAGACATTAACTGGTCCCAGTTTTTAGCAAATTCCTGGGTAACTTCTCTCACCATGGATTTTAATGTTTGCTTAATTCCCTTCCACTAACCCATTTCTCTATGAGTGGTACACTCAGGATTTTATTTGCTTAATCGTGTAGAACTGGTGCAGCTGGTGCGTTATTCTGGATATAAATGGAGTCCTCTGGTCAATAAGTATTTCCTTAGGTATCCCAGCTCTGGACAGTAATAAAATTATTTCTATAGCTATAGATTTAGCATCACCATTATGATATCAGCCTACTTAGTTGCATAGTCAAAAATAACAAACCTTTGTTGGAACCCATTGCTGAATTTATGAATGGTCCAACAATATCCATAAAAATAAAATCAAATGCATCTCATTCATAGGCATTGGAATCATAGGACTTTTTAAGCCTGGGTGAACACATAAGTTCTAAATGTTTTAATATAGTCACCTCTTTTCAGGGAAAACCTGAGGTGGTATTTATACTACTAGAGGAAATATGACTAGGGCATCAGAGCACTTCCCCTACGCTCTGAATGTAGTCACACTTTCAGCTTCTGTTATTTGCAGGAAAGTATATGGGACTGTTAGTGCAATGGAGGAGAGCAGTTTGAAAGTCAGTGATGGTGTTAAACTTTCTAGATTTGCAGGAAAAATGAAAAAAAAAATGGTGGAAACTGAGCATTTTGAGGCTTATGGATTTACAAATAGCCAGCATTTATCTGGATTGCCTGACAGGGGCATGCCAAGTTGTTTTAGTGAGGAAATTGTGATTAGGATGAAGCGGGTGAAGGTTTGGAAGTTTCATGAGCTGAAATGGCTGAGAGGATATTTGGGGATAAAGATGTGAAATATTACAGTCAGAAGCACAGTGAGAGTATGATGCAGAAAACTTATCATCAACTGTTTGAGAGAGATGCCAAAGAAAGATTCAGGTACTGTAACATTGGATAAAAATAAAATATATACTGTTAGAATAAAGTCCAAGAAGGATTATGCTTCTGGGGAATGGATTACATTGGATAGAAATATTACTTCACAATGGATTACATTGAATAGAAATATTACTTTACAATTTAAAACTGATAAAATTGAATAAAAAATGACAGTATTAAATTTTTCCAAAAGCTGTGTGATAAGGTTGGAGAGGTTAATAAGACTAAGGATGCTAAGGATGTATCAGATGGTGGATGGAAAACTGATGTAATTTAAAATGGATGGTGAAACAGTGCAGCATTTAACAAGAGTTATTTTTGTATGTTGGGCTAGAGGTACATTAAGGTATGGTGGTCAATCTAAAACATGTTTTTTTGAGGGGGTAATGATGCTGAAAAAAAGATTACAGGTAATCACTCTGGACTAGAAGGTCATATGATGAGTAAATGTGTTCAAGAGTGTAGAATTTGTAAACTTCCAGGGTAATTTTGGTTAGACTGCAGCAACTGAAATGAGGGAATACAGTTCAACAAAAAGAAAATACATTTATTGGAGGTGCCTTTTGGAAGTTTGAATGTTTATTAAAAAGTGATGTAATGAGCTTATAGAATATATTAAAAAATATTTATTTTATTTATTTATTTATTTATTTATTTCAGTTTGTTAACTGGGAAAGTCCACTGGGCCAAGGTAGCCTGTTTTCAATGGAGGCCCGAGGAGAAAAGCTTCAGACAGAAAGACAATATACAGTGTATTAGTACAGCATACAAGACCAGCAATTTAACATTCAATATACAGTAAGACAAAATTATACACATATTGAAATATATGAACTGAGTCAATTACTTATTAGATATTTACAAAAACAATAAATTCATGTTCATTTAATACAATAAATGTTTTAGGCAAAGGAATTTTAGAGAAAGGAATTGAAGCAGTGGCAGAGATTGAGAGTAGGATAAAATAGGGATAGGTATCAGGAATCAGGTAGGATGGGTACAGGAGCACTCCCAGAGGGAGGAGAGGTGAGCGTGGAGTAGGCTTTTACAGGAGGGTAGGTTTTGGGTAGCTCTAATGTGAGGGGGAAGAGAGTTCCATAATCTAGCAAGGGAGAATGATAGTAGAAGTTGCCCTGGTGCATGTAAAGGCTTGTAAAGTTCCAAGAGGTTCTGGTTTGTGGATCTAAGTGTTCTGTGTGGCAGGTGAAGTTTTAGAGAAGAGGAGAGTGATGGACAGTTAGAAGGTTTAAAAATCAGCTTGTGTGCTGTAGTTAGTTGAATGAAATTTAGGTAGCCTGGGAGTTCCAATCAATTTAGAGCATGGAGGGAGTTACAATGATGAATAGAGGATTGGCTCCTGTGGCAAACTTGGAAATTTTATTATAGCATGAGAAAAGTTTAGATTTTAGGGATGATTGGAGATTAGAGAGTAGTGGAGTTCCATTCAAAAGGGAGGGTAGGAGGTAGGTGGTAGATAGGAGTTGTCTAGAAGACAGAGAAAGGTAGTGTCTGTGTTGATAAAGAATTCCAAGTTTTTGATGAGGTTTTTTAATATTGGTTTGTAGGTGGATGTCAGACTTTAGCTGGTCATCGATAAGGATGCCCAGAAGTTTTGTATGGGGAACTATTTCAATAGATGTTTTGTTTAGGCTAAGTATAAAGAAGGATGCTTTGTCAACAGCAGTATGTCTAGAAGGGGTAAAGATCATTATTTTGGATTTGGAGGCATTTAGGGCTAGATGATTGTCAAGAATCCAGGACTCAGTGGAGGAGAAGGCCTCTTGAGTAAGGTTTATTAATAAGGGAAGAGTTTTGGCAGAGCAGATGATAGTGGAATTGTCTACGTATTGTACCAGTTTAGCATTGGGGATCTTTTGGTGGAAATCATTGATGAAAAATGTTAAATAGTAAATGACTCAAAATAGAGCCTTGGGGTACACCTGTTGGGGTGTGAAGGAAAGAGGACATGTAGTAGTTCCATTTTACAGCTTGTGCCCTGGCTGAAAGATAGCTGGTGAGCCATTTGATAGAAAAGGAGGTGAGATTAAGATGGGAGAGTTTAGAAAGCAGAAGCTCATGTGAGACAGTGTTGAAAGCTTTGGATAAGTCAAGGAGGAGGGTAGAAACTATGTTCCCAGAGTCAAGAGCAGAGTTGATGATTTTGAGGAAGGAAAGAAGGGCAGTGGTGGTGCTATGTCCTGGTCTAAACCCATGTTAGGTAGGAGATAGTAGTTGGTTGTCCAGTAGATAGGGTAATAGTTGGAGGTGAATACATTTTTTGAATATCATAGAAATAGGGGATAGGATACCAATAGGGTGAAAGTTGGAGATTGAACAGTTTGTACCTCCTCTATGGAGGGGGACAATGAAGGCTGTTTTCCAGAGGTGTGGTACACAGGACTCCTGAATGAAGCAATTGATTAGGATGCTGATTGGAAGGGATATGTCATCAACAGCTAGTTGGAGAAAGTTGGATGGAATATCATCTGGGGCATTAGAGCAAGGTTTTAACTTTTGTAGGAGCTTTTTTATAGTATGAGTAGGAATGGAATTGAGAGTAAATGGGGAGGACTCAGGGTTCTTGGGTGTTGAATTTTTGGTTTCAGTTAAGTTGGGGGGATATTGTTGGGGAAAGAGGAGGTGAGTTTTCCTATGGAGTCAATGAAAAAGGAGTTGAATTGGGTAGCTAGGTGGAGGTCAGGTGCATCTGGGTCAGGGCAAGGGTTCTCTTTTTTGCCTGGGGATAGTATTGTTGCAATATTGTTCCAAAATTTTTTGGGGGTTGGTTTTATGATTATTTTAAAGTTTAAGGTAGTAGGATTTGCGGTCAGTGGCTATTTGTTTTTTTACTTGATTTCGCAGTTGCTTGTATTCGGCAAGAGAGTTGGGAGTTTTGTATTTTTGATAGTATTTCCAGATTTTATCTCGGCGAAGCATAAGTAGTTTTGTGTCTTTAGTTAGCCGGGGGCTCTTTTGGATCTGAGTTTTTTGGTTTTACAGAGGGCGAAGTGGTTAAGTATATCAGTGAAAATTGTATTGAAAAGTGAGACAGCGACATCTAAAGGGAAGGACTTTAGAGGGTTCCAGTCTATCTGTTTTAAGGCATTAGAGAAAAATAGGGGGTTGAAGTTTTGCATGTTGCTGGTGGTAATGTGTTTGTGCTGAAGGAGGAGGGTGGAAGGGGAATGGCGTATGTAGGCAGGGAGATGGTCACTAAGGGGTTCAGGGAGAGTACCACTGTCAGAAATTTGGTCTGGGTGAGAGACTAGTATCCAGTCAAGGATGCTACCTGTGGTGTAATCTTTATTTGGTCTAGTAGGGGTTTTGGTTAGCTGAATGAATTGATATAGGTTGATGCTTTGAGGAAGGGTAGATGAGTCAATGGAAGACCAGCTAATGTTGACATCGCCTGGGATTATTGTCTCATTGTTTATGTATGAGGTGAACCAGGCGAGAATATCTTCTAGTATAGGGATAGGGTTACCAGGTGGAATGTACAGGGAGGCAATGCATAAAGTTTTATTGTTGTTTACTTTGAGAAGGGTGAGGGTTAGCTCGGCAGTGTCAAATGAGGGTATGGGCTTAGTATAGGGTGTTACTGTTAAGGAGGAGGAGAAGAGTAAGGCTACTCCTCCACCTTTCTTTTGGGATCTGTCACTTCTTATAAGTTTATAGTTAGGGGGCATACTTTAGGTATCTTTTATGTGTGGTTTTAGCCAGGTTTCTGTGATAGAGAGAATATCTGGTTTGTTATGAGAGATCCAGGCATGAAAGGCAGGTATTTTATTACAAAGGCTCCTGGCATTAAGTGTGGCAAGGAGAAGAGATTTGTGGTGCAGGGGAGAGCTATGTGAATTTGGTTTGGAGGTGGAGTTGTGTGAAGGCTCTGGGTTAGGGTATATGTCTCCAGAATGGAGGATGAGGGTGAAAAATTTTGAATAGAGCATGGATAGGTATCTATGTTTTAATGGGTCATAGGTGTAGATGTTGGAACCTTATGACGTGAGCTTGGTGGGTATGGGAAGTGGTTTACTAGGAGTAAGGAAGAGCTTCCTTTGAAATAGAAACGATTCAATATGCTTGTAGAGGTGGGGGGAGGCTTGGGTTGTAGAGGGAGAATCTTTTTAATGTAAATTGCAGTTGTGTGAAAGGGAGGGGAGTGCTGAAACTGTGGGAGACTAGTAAGGTAGAGTAGGCAGAAGAGGATTAGGCTTTGAAATAAGGCTAGTAGAGCATAGGCAGCTTTTGATTGCATGGTGGGAGATAGAATGTGAGTTAAGTCAGAGAGATATGTAGGCAAAGAGATGGTTAATAAGTATGAGAGGTGAGGATTACAATGGATTGTGTGAGGATGTATAGACAGGGATATAGCAGAGTGGAGGGTGAGTCAAGCAGTGGGCGGTGGGTTGGTGTAGGACAATAGGCCTAGGATAGTGATAGGGTGTAGAGGGAGGGAGGGAGGGACTTAGTCTGATAGGTGGGGTTTATGTAGGAGTGGTTAGAGAGCTATAAATGTAGATGTGCTGGGGGCAGGTGGGAATTGAGGGCAGGGTAGGGGAGCGGAGTGAGCCCGCAGGGCGAACAGAGCAGGAAGAGCCAAGAGAGGAGGAAGCCAAGAGGAACAATCAGTGGAATTTGGAGTTTAGCAGTAAGGAAATAAGAGAACACAGGTAAGTGAAGGCTGGAGTACAATGTTTATTGGGATAAAAGTGGAATGTAATAAAAAGCAAAAGAGTGAGCTACAGAGTGAACACTAAGCAGTAAGTGTAGTGGAGAAAGCCTAACTCAATCCTAGAGTACAGGATGTTATAGCTGGGGTAGGAAGGCTTTACACTACCACCTAGTTGCAGACCTAGGTAATTGCAGCTGAAAGAGGGAAGAGGGAGAATATTAGGAATTGGGGCAGGTTGCTAGCAACACACGGAGGGGCACAACACTAGGCAGACTACATAAGCAGAGAAAAGACACCAAAGATGAAACACATACACTGATTTAAAGTTAGGCAGGAGCAAGATTCTTATCCTTCTTATTTAGGAACCCTTTTTGTGTGTTTCTGTTGTCACAGGTAGAAAAGTTCCAGGTGGTGAGAGGAAAGAACCCATGTAAGATGGGAGGGCAGGACATAGTAAGCTGAAATGGAGAAAAAAACTGTTTAGTAATGTAATAAGACAGAGGGGAGGCAAAAACAATACTTAAAGAACAAGCTAGGAAAACAGGAGCGTTAGAGGGAGAGGCTGGAGGCCAGGATAGGCATGAGCATGAGAAAGTGTAGGTGGGGTGAATGGAATGCAAGTACATCAGGAGGGGAGAGTGAAAACAGCAGGAGATAAAGGTGAGCATGCAGAGCGATAACTGAGAAGAGTAGGTTTAGGCTGCTGATATACTATATCCCAGGTTGTACAGATAAAGTACCATAGAAGTGTCCCAGGTTAACTCAAAATTACATAGAGCACACTTAGTACAGATACCAATGATACATATAAAAGCAGCAGATGTACATATAGGCATCACAATTTGCTAAATATTTCAAACAATGTAGAGGCAACAACAATAGGTACAGTATGCAGCAGCTTCTAATGTGATAACAGTAAAAGATTGGAAAATGCGATCACAGCACAGCAGTTGTTCAATAACTCAGATATTCTTAATGTGCCATGTCTGACCGAGCCTTACTGAAAGTAACACAGAAATTGAAGGAAAAATGGCGTATTCCATGCCCTACTACTAGGGAGTCTAACAACAGGATAGCTTGCCTTCCCTATAATCATTTAAAAGGAAACAGGGATCCTAACATGAGCAGAATGGTAATAATGAGGCAGAGTACGCCCACACATATTACATCCTGTTATAATAGATGCAGAAAGCCCAGGGAAGTAGCGAGCAGGGATCACCTGCACAGTATATATGTGTGGCGTGCAAGCAACTCTCTCAGAACCCCCGAAGTTACAACCAAAGTGGGGAAAATAGCCAATCAACACACAGTTTCAATGGTAATTAAAAAAACAGAGGGTCTGGGGATATAACGAGCAGAAATCACAAAATAAACCTCCAAATTTAATTAAAACCAAAGATTGGGGAAATAATCACTCTACTAATTAAGTCCTATGTAACTGTTACACAGAAGACCCAGGGATGTAGAGAGTGGGAAACACTAGCATGGGG
Source organism: Protopterus annectens (assembly GCF_019279795.1). Taxonomy (NCBI): domain Eukaryota; kingdom Metazoa; phylum Chordata; order Ceratodontiformes; family Protopteridae; genus Protopterus; species Protopterus annectens. The sequence goes on from NC_056744.1 coordinate 781,692,044, forward strand.
CGTTTGATATGTACTATCAATCACAAACATTAAGTTTGCATTTTCCACCCGAGTCCTAGGGGCAGGCCAAGAAGGTAGGCTATTAAAAGCATAGTAATAGACCATAGGCTACATAGGGAGTCCCACATGGCACCATTTACCAGGTAGGGACTTTGGGATTACTGGAGGAAAAGATGGTCTGGCAGAGGTCTCACTAGCAGATGTCCGTTAGCGCAAGTGGATGGGCATACACAGATGCCCTGCTAAGACGTGTTCTCACAACTAGACAGAGAAAAGGAGACCTGATACTACAGCCAGATTACACTGGTAAAACTTGTGGTGGGGTTTGAACAAGCCAATGCAATGCAATACAATCTTTGGAGATCTTTAAGTTTGTCTTTTAGGAAGAAATATAGCTTATTAATAAGTGTATTTTGGGTAGAGTAGCGTATTTAACTAAAGTTTAACTGTATTTATTATTTATTTATTTATTTATCATTTGTTTACCGGGAAGGTCTGACTTGGAACAAAGCCAATTTTTGTCGGAGGCCCAGGGAGAAATGCTCCACAGCACATCATACCACATAGAAAAGATCTAGAGACATGTGGCCTCTTCTTATGGCACAAATTAAGAGTAGGAAGCAAATGGAAAACAAACCAAACAAGCCTGTATACGAACTCCGTTTATTGCTGTACAAACACACCAAGATCAAGTGCTTTTGTCTTTCACATAGAAGACTTCATCAGAATAAAGCACACTGATTCAAGAACCATTTTTATACCAGTACATGTTACATAATAGATAAAATTGAGCCAATGGTATTGTCAAAAAGTCACATGTAAAATGGTCAGATGAACAATATTAAATACACAGGATGTTAATATTCAAGCCAACTTATCTTTTTACAAATAAAACACGGTTACATATTAAATACCTTCAGCATATGTTTACATATGAAGGCACAGTAATGCATGTAAAAATGTTAAAATACTTAACGTTTCATAGATTTTCCTTTCAGGGCTGGAAGAATTGTCAAGGAATAATTTATACCTGGTGGAAAATTAGCTGCTAGTTTGATTTGCCAAACCAGCTCTTTTTTACTTAATAAATTCTTCCAGCCACCCCCCTCCTCAAATCTATGTCCACAGTATCCAAAATACCAAACATCAAACCTTTAAAATTAGAACAAGTGAGGGAATACCTATATAATGCACTTGTATCCTTCTTGTTTTTAACACCATATATGTGCTCATAGATTCTGCTTTTCAACACCCTCTCAATTTTCCCAACATAGAATCCATTACACGTATCACATAGAGCAAGGTACACCACTCTGGTGGTGCGACAATTTCCTTTCTTGAATATAACCTTAGATGCCATCTTATTAGCTAGGTGGGTTTGAGGTGCTTTGAAAATATTAGTACATTGGGAGCACCTCCCACAAGGCGTTGTACCACAACCACCTTCTATTGGTAAATTCAAATTGTTTTCCATAAGATGTTTAATATTCATGCCCACCTTGCTGATAAAAACTGGTTTATCTCCCACTGCAGGTAACACATAATTATTTACCCTAAATATACTCCAGTTCTTTTTTAATGTGTTTTTCACTTCATATGACATAGGACTGAACTGCATTATACATGCATGCTGATAAATCTTTGTTTCACCAGGATCTATGGGAGCTGTATTAGTTAATGGGTGGTTTCCTAACAGGGGCTTATATTTTTTTCCCATCCTGTGTAAACCTCCTCAATAATTTGTTCCACCATCTGTTTGGGTTATCCCCTTTCTAAAAACAGATCTCATAATGTGAAAAATTCCTGCCTCACACCATTCAATTTTGAAGTCATGCATGCAATTCTTATAGCCTGTCCTTTGACTAAGCTCTTTTTCTGTGAAAGTGGATGGTTGCTCGTATAATGCGGGAAATTGCCGTGTCCAAGTAGTGTATACCCCTAGTGCTGCAATTATAAGTAAATTTCAAAAATGAGGTAGTTTTCTCCAGGTGGTTAATAAAGCCAGGGATATCTTCTACTTTTCCCTTCCACAAAATAAAGATGTCATCTAAAAACCTGCAATATAACTGGAAGTTGTTCCAAAATTCTTTGTGGAATACATATCTTAATTCCCAGCCTAATAGTACTATATTTGCATATGTAGGGGCCCCCATCTCCTCTTGTTTGTTGGAAATATTGGCCCTCAAAGAATAAAAAAATATTCTGTATGTGTCATCATTTCACACACCAGGCTTAGTTTATCATGATTCAAGGTGGAACATGTAAAGAGTGTCTCTTCAAATAATTCTAGTCCTTCTTGCTTAGGAATACAGGAAAAAAATCTTTCACATCAATGGTTAAAAATACCAAATCAGCTGCCCATAGATTTTGTTTAAGCTGTCCTAGAAAATCCCAGGAATTCTTAACTAGATGTACTGCGCTCTCCATTACATGCTTAGTCATTTTTTCTACAAACAGTGCCAGATTATGTGTTTTGGAGCCACTGGCAGCAACAATGGGTCTAAAAGGTGGTTCAGTGATGCTTTTGTGCATTTTTGGGATGTCGAATATGAATGGCACCTTAGGATAGGAATTAGTAAGAAAATTAAGGAGGCCATTAATAATACGTTTGTCCAGGACATATTCTTCTAAATAACTGTCAATACGTTGATATGCAATATTTATTTGAGTCTTAGAAACCTGTGTATAATTCTCTTCATTAAATAAAATGTTCCGCATAATGTTGGAATAATCCTCTGAATGGAATATTACTATACCACCTCTCTTGTCAGGGGTCATGATACGCAGTCCCTTGTCCCCCACCCAGTTGATTCATGAGAATTCTTTCATCAGAACTTAAGTTGGCATAAAATGTCCTGTTCTGAGCCCATAATTCATACATGTCTTCTTTCACTGCCTTCTCAAAAACATTAATGAGGGGATGGAGTGGTGGATAGAAAACACTACTTTTCTTCAGAATATTTTTGTGTGCACTTGCCTCATTTGTAGGCCCCACTTGATTTGGGGTAAAAGGAGATGGAAATTGAGTTTCCTAGTGTACATCTGAACATCGAACAAGCAGTCAGCAACATCCAGTATTTTGGAGGGAACAAATTTAAATCCTTTAGAAAAAAGTGAAAAAAAATCTTTAGTGATAGCCCTGTTTGTGTAATTATAAATCTTATAGCTTTGAAAAATATACACAATACGTTCAGGTCCAACAGTTAATATCTGTTCCTCCCCCTCCCCCGGTTGGGATGTCCCTTTTGAATTTGCACTGCATGACTGTATGTGTATTTCCTCTCCTGATTTCTGTTTGCTATCCTTTCCGAGTGTCTTAGTTGCTGAAAATTCTATGAACCACCTTCATCCATTTCATTATACACTTCAGCATAGTCATTATACATGTCATCAGCCATTTACCTGTCATTGCCAGCAGAATTACTGTGCAAATCAGAGCCATGAACAAATTTCTCCACAGTTAACCTACTGGTAAGGTAATCAGATTTAGTTTGATAATGTTTAACATCCCTCTCTAACTTTCTTTTTTTCTTTAAAAACAATGCATTACATTTCCTTATTACCCTGTTAATATTTTTTTCATAAAAATCTTGATACTGTAAAAACAGCAAGTCATTCACAATATTATTGTTTAAATCTTCTAAGTCTTTATCCATCTTTGTCTGCATCTGTTCATTGTAAAATAATGTTTTTTCTAGAAATTACATTCCCCATTTATCAAATAAACACACAAAGTCTTCAATTATATTGGCATCATACATTAGGTCAAAGAGAAATTTAAAAACTTTCAAGCCTTGTGGTATAACTTTTAAATTGATACATTGTTTCAAATACACAATTTATATTTGCAAACTTTTGTATTTAAAAAGTCTCCTTTCAAAGAAAAAAATCATGTCCTTGAGTGAACCAAAGTCTTGAACATTTCCTGCTACATAATTTGTGTGAACAGAACCAGACATATCTTGAAAGTCAAATGCTTTACAAACTAAAGCACCAAATTTACCACGAACATCATGCTGAAGACTTCTAAGGCTAGAAGCCATATTACAGCCCTCAGCCCTTTGTGTGGATGAAAAATTGTTATTAAACCTCATTTCTGAGGGAAAAAGTGTATCAGTACCTTTAGCTTCCTTTGGAGAGCTTACATTGATGCCAGAAACATCCTCGCTGATAGAATTAAGGTCTAAACCATGGTAAACAGCTCCATTGTTACCTCAGTGAGTCAGAAATCCACCATGATGAATGTCAGCTTCCACAATGACATCACTGCTCCCTCTAGAGTTGCCAGCAGCTGCACACCCTGCCTAAATAGATTTTGGTTACCAAGGCAGCCAGGAGAATGAGTGGAAGACACAAGTACATTGCAACCAGCAGAAACAGCCAAATTACCCTCTTTGGGGTCAATAATTTGATAAGCCTAGTTAATTCCCCCTTGAGAACTGCAACTTCTTCCTTAAGCTTTTGAAACTCCACTTCTGACCCAGCAGTGTTACCTGATGGTGCATCAAAGTTATCCAAGGAGTCCATGTTGGCTAATACCACCAAAAAAGATGGCAAAATCCAAAAATTTGGTGCAGTGCGAATAACAGAAGACCATGAACCAAATGGAAAATGCACCAAACAAGCCTGTATAGGAACTCCGTTTACTGAAGTAAAAACACACCAAGATTAAGCGCATTTGTCTTTCACATAGAAGACCTCATCAGAATAAAGCACACTGATTCAAGAACCATTTTTATACCAGTACATGTTACATACTAGGTAAAATAAAGCCAATGGTATTGTCAAAAAAAGTCACATGTAAAATGGTCACATGAGCAATATTAAATACACAGGATGTTAATATTCAAGCCAACTTAGCTTTTTACAAATAAAACACTATCATATATTAAATACCTTCAGCACATGTTTAGAAGTGCAGGCACAGTAATGCATGTAAAAATGTTAAAATACTTAAAGTTTCATAGATTTTTCTTTCGGGGTGGAAATATTGTCTGACAAGGGAGGCGGTATAGTAATATTCAATTCAGAGGATTATTCAGAGGATTATTCCAACATTATGCAGACTATTTTATTTAATGAAGAGAATTATGCACAGGTTTCTAAGAACCAAATAAATATTGCTTATCAACATATTGACAGTTATTTAGAAGAATATGTCCTGGACAAACATATTACTAACGACCTCCTTAATTTTCTTACTAATTGCTATCCTAAGGTTTCAACTTATCCGCATCACTGAACCACCTTTTAGACCCATTGTTGCTGCCAGTGGCTCCAAAACACATAATCTGTCACTATTTGTAGATAAAATGACTAAGCATGTAGTGGAGAGAGCAGTACATCTAGTTAAGGATTCCTGGGATTTTCTAGGAAAGCTTAAACAAAATCTATGGGCAGCTGATTTGGTATTTTTAACCATTGATGTGAAAGATCTTTTTTCCTGTATTCCTAAGCAAGAAGGACTAGAATTATTTGAAGAGACACTCTTTACATGTTCCACCTTGAAGCATGATAAAGTAAACCCGGTGTATGAAATGATGGTACTTTTCTTAGAGAACAATATTTTATTCTTTCAGGGCCAATATTTCCAACAAACAAGAGGAGTTGCCATGGTGTCTGCCTGTGCCCCTATATATGCAAATATAGTACTATTAGGCTGGGAATTAAAATATGTGTTCCACAAAGAATTTTGGAACAACATGCAGTTATATTGTAGGTTTTTGGATGACATCTTTATTTTGTAGAAGGGAAAAGTGGAAGTTATCCCTGGCTTTATTAACCACCTGAACAAAACTACTTCATTTTTTTGTAATGTACTTATAGGTAAAACACTAGAGGTATACACTACTTGGACATGGCAATTTCCCGTACACCTACAGGTTTCAAATCTAACATATTTCGTAAGAGCACTTTTTGTTATTCTTACCTTCATTATACGAGCAACCATCCACTTTCACAGAAAGAGCTTAGTCAAAGGACAGGCGATAAGAATTGCATGCATGACTTCAGAGTTGAGTGATGTGAGGCAGGAATTTTTCACATTAAGAGATCTGTTTTTAGAAAGGGGATACCCCAAACAGATGGTGGAACAAATTATTGAGGAGGTTTACACAGGATGGGGAAAAATATAAGCCCCTGTTAGGAAACCACCCATTAACTAATATAGCCCCCACAGATCCTGGTGAAACGAAGATTTATGAGCATGCATGTGTAGTGCAACACAGTCCTATATCATATGAAGTGAAAAACACATTAAAAAAGAACTGGAGTATATTTAGGGTAAATAATGATGTGGTACCTGCAGTGGGAGATAAACCAGATTTTATCACCAAGGTGGGCATAAATATTAAGCATCTTATAGAGAACAAGTTGAATTTACAGATAGAAGGTGGTTGTGGTACAACACCCTGTTGGAGGTGCTATCAATGTACTAATATTTTCAAAGCACCTCAAACCCACCTAGCTAATAAGATGGCATGTAAGGTTATATTCAAGAAAGGAAATTGTCTTACCACCAGAGTGGTGTACCTCGCTCTATGTGATACGTGCAATGGATTCTATGTTGGGAAAATGGAGAGGGTGTTGAAAAGTAGAATCTATGAGCACGTATATGATGTTAAAAACAAGAAGGATACAAGTGCATTATATAGGCATTTCCTCACTTGTTCGAATTTTAAAGGTTTTAAATTTGGTATTTTGGATACCGTGGAGATAGATTTGAGGGGGGGGGGGGTGACTGGAAGAATTTATTCAGTAAAAAAGAGTTGCTTTGGCAACTCAGACTAGCAGCTAATTTTCCACCAGGTGTAAATGATTCCTTTATAATACTTCCAGCCCTGAAAGAAAAATCTATGAAACTTTAAGTATTTTAACATTTTTACATGCATTACTTTGTCTGCATTTTTAAACATATGCTGTAGGTATTTAATATATAACAGTGTTTAATTTGTAGAAAGTTAAGTTGGCTTGAATATTAACATCCTGTGTATTTAATATTGCTCATGTGACTTTTTTTGACAATACCATTGGGTCAATTTTATCTATTATGTAGCATGTCATCATCTTCTTTCAGCTGCTCCCATTAGGGGTCGCCACAGCAGATCATCTGTTTCTATTTCTTCCTGTCCTCTGCTTCTTGCTCTGTCACACCAACCACCTGCATGTCCTCTATCACCAGATCCATAAACCTTATCTTAGGCCTTTCTCTTTTTCTATTACCTGATAGCTTCATCCTTAGCATCTTTTTCCCAATATACTCAGCATCCCTCCTCAGCACATGTCCAAACCAATGTAATCTTGCCTCTCTGGCTTTGTCTCCAAACCTTCCAACTCAGGCTGACCCTCTAATATACTTATTCCTAATCATGTCCACCCTTGTCACACCCAGTGCAAATCTTAACATTTTTAACTCTGCCACGTCCAGCTCTAACTCCTGCATTTTTGTCAATGCCACTGTCTCCAACCCATATAACATACATGTACTGGTATAAAAATGGTTCTTGAATCACTACGCCTTATTCTGATTAAGTGTTCTATGTGAAAGATGAAAGCACTTAATCTTGGTGTGTTTTTACTGCAATAAACGGAGTTCATATACAGGCTTAAAACTAAGAACAAAGTGTTGGAAAGTCAGTTACAAAGGCTAGGCACAAGTAAAAGCAAAAGGTCAAGTAGCTATACGTTGCTAATCCAATCCACTGAGCTTGAAACCAGTATTTGTAAAAACACTGCTTTATTAATCAAAACAAAGATAAATGTAAAACGCTAACCAGCGTTTTTCGTTCTGATAGTGTCAGAACTTCATCAGACAACAACCAGTACTAATCCACGTCATTTTAAAACAAACCACTTAATTTAGGGCAGATGTCAGTAATTAAATTAATTGCTATAGCCCTTGTTTTTAAAGAGATACACTCAAATAACTCCATCTGTGTAAACCTAAGCAAAAAGTTCTTTAAAATACTGAACAAAACTGTCACTTACAAAGCGTAATATTAAAAGCATAAATAGAAAACAATATTATAACCAATAACGAAATATCTAAGTTCCATCTACTTGTGTAAATCCCCAAGGACTACAACCACGTATCCCTAAAATGTCATAAATAACAAATCCTTAAAAACCTAAATACTACTGATGCTATTAAAATATATTTACAATTCTTTGTTTTAAGATCTGATCTCAAACTAAGGGGCATTCAATGACAAGCACTAACAACAATAATGAACTATCTCAGTAAACTTTTTATCTTTAAAATACATGTAATTGAACAACACTCATTTAAGCCTGGGTCTCTATTTGCAGCTAAACGAAGCTGCCACGCTAATTCTTTCTTCTCTAATTCCAATTTTAAAAATTGGTCATTCACAAACTTATAGTCCATTGAGTCTTTTTCAATTTGGTCTATAACCATAAACGAAAATACATGATCCGGGCAACTGGCACAATGTCTTGCCAATGCATTATCGTTTTTACCCTTTTTAATTGCGTATAGATGTTCATACATTCTATCACGCAATCGTCTGTCTGTTTTTCCTACATAAAATGATGGGCACTGCCCACATTGTGCCAGATACACAATGGCCTTGGAATTACATGTGTATGATCCCCTGACAAAATAACTCATTGTTCTAATAGTAAATTGGTCTGAGGTCATTAAATACTTGCAATATTTGCAGGCGCCACATTTTCTCGTCCCATTTCTATTTTGCTTTTTTGGTAACTTCATTTCAAGCAGTCTTTTCATATTAATACCTCTTTTATATATTATTGTAGGATTAAAATTCAAAATGCTAGCAACATTCCTGTCTAATGTTAAATAACTCCAATATTTTCTAACTACTTTACCTATTTCAATTGCCTCTGGGCAATATGTAAAAATAAAAGCTGTTGTAAAGCTGCCATCTATCTCAGTCCTATTAGGACTGGTTTTATCTGTATTTCCTGTAGCATAAGTTACTATATTGTTGTTGTTAACACCCATGTCGATGACCGGTTCCGATGTCATGATACCTAAATCACCTCCCAAAATAGGCTTGTATATCCCTTTTTCCCTTTTCTCCATTACTTCCTGAAAAATTGTATTTAAAAAGGACACGGGATAACCTCTCCTCACAAACATAAGATGTAACAAATCACATTCTTCTTCAAAGTCAATTTTCAAAGTCACCATTCTTGCCACTCTCACCAGTTGTCCCTTCACCACAGCTTTCTTTTGGGAACAAGGGCTATAGCAATTATTTTAATTACTGACATCTGCCCTAAATTAAGTGGTTTGTTTTAAAATGACGTGGAGTAGTACTGGTTGTTGTCTGATGAAGTTCTGACACTATCAGAACGAAAAACGCTGGTTAGCGTTTTACATTTATCTTTGTTGTGATTAATAAAGCAGTGTTTTTACAAATACTGGTTTCAAGCTCGGTGGATTGGATTAACAACGTATAGCTACTTGACCTTTTGCTTTTACTTGTGCCTAGCCTTTGTAACTGACTTACCAACACTTTGTTCTTAGTTTTTTGCGTGGTTTCCTTCATATACAGGCTTGTTTGGTACATTTTCCATTTGTTTCATGGTCTTCTGTTATTCGCACTGCACCAGAATTTTGGATTTTTTCACAAATTAAGAGTAGACTAATTTACCAGCTATGAGTACCTCAGAATAATCTATAGGTGCACAGATGGGTTCAATGTCAACAAAAGTGCCCTTTTCAGGGAAACAATAAAGGAAATTAAATCACATGCTCCAAGTTACAGAGTATGAACTTTTTTTTTTTTTTTTTTTTAAAGAATTCAAACCAAGATTTTGAGTTTTGCTGCATAGCAGGCTGCTAGTTAGCACACAGGATTAAGGTTTGGAGTTAAAAAGCTACCCTCTATAGGTAGTTCAGGGTTTGATTCCCTCCATTTACATACTGTTTGACTCTGAGCAAGTCACTTAGTGCTCTGGGGCAACTGGGAAATCGGGAAAATCTAAAAGGGCCTCCTGGATTGTATGCCTAGGTGCTACCTATAAACTTATCTCAACCACTACAACATTTTGCTTTTTATACATTAAAATCATGTGATGTATGACAGAGGCATAGGCTTAAACAAAAGAACCGAGGTATCCCACATCCCAACCTATGGAATGTCTTTATCCAGTAAGGAAACAAAAACAATTTAAAAGTTAAAATAGAAGTTATTTAATTCATTTTACAGAACATTCTGCAATGTATAGTCTTTGACAACTACTTGTCAACCGGACCACATCTCTGAGCTAACTAAATTATGGAGTACTCCTCCTTTCATTGAATTACAGATATCCAATTGTCTTGATGACAATGGAACAAATACAGTGCCAGAAACTGGAAGGGCAACATATTAAATTAAAACTTAGACTGCTAGTGACATAATGAGAGAATTATAAAACCAATTTACTCAGTGTCCTCCTTAATTTAAAAACACAAGCAAGGAATTAAAAAATACACTCACAAGGCTATCCACTCTTGTATGAGCATACAAAAAATTTTAAGATGCAAATTTCTGAACCAGAATACATGCAGTCTATTTTAACAGCTACCTAGAATAAAAAAAAATCCTTTTTTTCTTTTTGGCCCCAAAATCATAAGTCTAATGGCAAAGTCCAATCAATTATATTTATTTCCCAAAAAATTCCGTTACAAGCAAGAAAGGTGCTTGAAACTACACGTGCACATTTTCCTTTGTGTTTTTTTTGTGTGTCTGCAAAACTGAAGACCTAGAGGGTGAGGGACAAATTGTCTTTGGAGAAAATTTTCTTCAAGGTATTTCATACAGCATGATGAACACCACAACACCTTTCAGAACTTCTTTACCTCTTAGATACATGCTTATGTTGACACTTTAAGCTGATATAAAACCACACATTTTTATTATGCAATGTGATACTTTTATATTTTATTAGGGGCAAAAAGGATATTGTCGGTAGGATATCATGCTCGTTTGAACGTGGAATGCCATCCGTGCAATTCTGTGCTGCAGCAAACTACTTCTCTTTTATGGAATGGAGACTGTCAGCGAAGAAACACACAATATCCTCCCCCCAAAAGAACATACAAAATACCCCGTATTTTTGGCCCATTATCTTTTAAGGGAAAAGTGCCGCCTAATGTAGACTATACATACAAACATATTTAATTAATTTATCTTTTCTTTACAAGCAACTGAAGCAGATGTTACAGTACATAAAATGTTTGCAACTCTGCAGTAATGTGCTGGAAAATAAATTATCTAGAAGGCAGCAAAAAGTAGATTGGTTAAAGTGTATAAAACTGTACAGGATTTATGGGACACAGCAATATAATTTTTCTTTCTGTTAAACAAATATTTGCTTTCTAATGTTTCAAGTGATGTTCTCAGAAAGAGAAACAAAATGCCAAAAAGTTAAAGAAAATATAAACTACAAGTAGAAAGATCCATTTATATGTGCTCAGAAGCCAGTCTTTGCCTTACACAAGACATCATTTTTATCATTTAAGACAGGGCAACATTTCGCCTTGGCCAACAGAGGTCATTTAGCACAGGTGGCCAATCACAGACAAGAGTGAACTGCATGCACAATCTTTGCAGTTACTATGTGACGTCTTAAAATAATGATAATTATGAGCATTACTGAATCTGATGAGGTAACATTCCTGTATGAGACTACAGAAATTCCATCCAGTTATAACTCTAGACCCAAGTCTTTTTTTTTAAACTTAAGGGGGTCTAAGACCCTTTTCTGCATTTTTCCCATATGAAGTGGAGATAAATGCTTTGAAAGCTTGTACTGCAATTCTTAGGTCAATCTGCAGGCCATTTACTGCCGCCGCTCACAATTATATTAATCGTGTGGACAGGGATTACTTGCTCAGCAGCTACTACAAAATGGTTTTATACTTGCACCACTTCTCCATGTGAGAAATATATAAATGATTCCATCAGACAAGGAAAAGGATGGATCGCAGTTTTTTTGTTTTATTTGGGAGTCCAAATGAAACTTGGTTAAGAGAAGTGTTGCTTATTTTAGTGTAAATGAAGGTGGGTTGGGTTTAAACAGTCCTATTTCTGTGATGGATTGTTTAATGAAAGTAATGAATAGTGAAAAGGATGAGATTGTAAGATATATTTTTGAGAATGAATATGAAGAATATGGAGAATTTCAGGCAAAATAAAAGAGGAAAGATAGAGAGGAATAATGAAATGAACGAATTCAAAACCAAATCTTTGTTCTGGAAATCAGACGTGAAAAATTTGTAAAAAAAGGAGAAGATGGTATGAAAATTGTATGAATTTTTTTCTGTTGGTCCTTGAAAGATTTGTATACAGATGTTATAAAAGCCATTAAAAAGAAAGAAAAGGTTGGAAGGTGTAGATGCATGTCAGGATTTTCATTGGTTATTATACATTAATACATTTCAAGTGAAAGGTAATATGGTTTATTAAATAAATGAAGATAAGTTCTGTTTATATTGTAAAAAAAGTTGAAAACATCCGAACGTGTTTTTTTTTTTTTTTGAATTGTGAAAGGATTAAGAAGGCTCAGAATTCTATAAGTAAAGAAAAGTTTATGGCAAATGTGATGCCCACCACTGCAACCAATATGTGTCCTCCCCACATTGGGCCAGTAATCAAGGAGCCTGAATCCTCATCAGTGACACTGGAGAGGGACATGCACTTGGAATACAAATGGATATACTCAGTATTTCCAGATGCAGACCTCTCTGCATCAAGTACAATTTCCCTTAACAGCACACAGGTAACACACTCAGCCCGGAGTCTGGATGTCTCTATATCTTTCTCCCTCCAGGTCCCCAATAAGACTCCCCACTGGTACAGCTGTAGGGTTAGGTCCTCAGCCAAGTGTCCAAGCTAAGTCCTCCAGCACCCTCTCCATAACCCAGTGCTTTCTGTCACTACCTCAAGTGACTGACACACACACACACACACACACACACACACACACACACACACACACACACACACACACACACACACACACATCTGGGAAATTCTGGCACAGGTTTATTAGCTATGCCCCCTTCTGCTCAGACTATAAGGTAGTTATCACCGCCACCAGACACTCCCCAGTCAGCTACTCTAAGGCCCTTAACAAAGGGTGTCCAATTATACTATCTAATATTAATACTAATACAAATTGTAGTAGTTCAACAAGATGGCTAGGCCTTCTGGAGTGGGCCACACAGTGTCACTGAACAAATATAAGCACTCTCAAACGTTAGATACTTTCTACAAGGACCAGCCACAATAAAAGTTTTAAATATATTTAATAATAAATAATAAAAGAACAGGAGAGTACTGAATATATATTTAAATTAAACCACAGTGTTCAAATCACAGAAAATATTGAAATTAACTTTGTTGGGCAGACTCATACAAATAAAGAAAAGCACTCTCTAAACTAGCTTCACTATACTGCTGACTGAATCTAAGAAAATTTTACTGTTCCCTAGTTAAATTACTTAATACCGCAAGGCAAGCTGCTGTGGTTGAGGCTCTTTCTAGTCAGGCTTCCCAAACAGAATACTCAATACTCTCAGATTTCTCTTTGTAACATCTAAAATATAATTTTCAAGAGGGCTTGCAGAATGACCTCATCTGGTCACCTGCCTCTAGGTTCTCACAGTATTCCCCTTTGAAGTTGAGACAGAAATTTAGTATAGACTGCTACAATATACATCTAAATGTTTATGACAGTGCTTGGGGCCACCCCTCTTTTCACTGAGCAAATGAACAAAGGTCTTTCCCCAGACCTATCATCTCCAGTCCTATTCATTACTGTGGGGTGCCATTTTAATGGTTTAACAGCTTATTTACATTTCCCTTATTTTTCTTAAACCTAACCTTTGCTGTTACAGTGTCCTCTATTAAAACATATACATTTAATTCAGTTGCAATAATACATGCATATTTCTATTCACTTCAACACGATGCATTGTTGATACATTTTAATACAAGCAAACTTCACCAATACATTTTCAGCACAAACATCTGTACAAATCAGTTTGATATACAAATGGTGTACAGTTCTAATACATTTGTAACACAAACATGTTGTATAAATCAGTTTGATAGTCAAAGGACATTTTATTCTTTACAAAACTCCAGATGGGTATACTCACACTTGCCCATATCATCACAGTAAATATTAAGAAAATAGAAGATATAAATATGTTTATGATTTTTAATGGTTATTATAGTGAAAGGGGGAGATAAAAGTGATGTTTATGTTTTTTTTCTTATTTCTGAAGTTTGGAATGCAAGTAGAAATGACATTTTATTTAATAAGAAATCAAAGACTGCAGATATTTTGATAAAAATAAGATGATTGTGGATGCAATAAGGTCTTTACCTCACAGATACATGGTTTGATTCTGACCTCTGGTTATTGGTGAGGCTTCCAATAATGTGTAGATTGATAGCGGGGTATTTACTTACCAACCTATAACAGTGAGGATAGATTGAATTTTTGGTACATGTTTGTAAATATGTAAATATTTCTGTATTGTATGAAACACTAACAAAGTCATGTCAACCAAATTAAAGGTTAAAACTGATTTAATAAAAGACTTCAGTAAAAATATGTACAGATAAACGCTTTCTGCTTAAAAATAATCCTTAGGTTCATAGGTTCATAGGTAGGTACTAGGCTATGGGCCCATGGGCCTAAGTAAGCCTAGCCAACAAGGTTCCCAGGCTTACGCCACCCAAGAAAGTTAACTTCCTGTGCCCCTGTCGGGCAGAGCCACAGAAGTGATCCCCGGGGTGTATTTCCTATTTCCCATCCACTCATCAAGATTTTTCTTGAAGAGTGCTAATGAGGATGTTTGCTTGACATAGATGTGTAGCTTATTCTAGAGTATAGGAAATCTCTGGGACAGGAATCTATCCCTCCAACATGTCCTGTTTATTGTGGTGACAAGTTTCGGTCCCTAGAGCATGTAGCTCGGAGGGATTGGGATTTTTTATGGTGTAGCATGTCCAACAGCTCTGGGTTTAACATAGCTTTATATGCTAGGCAGATATCTCCTCAAAGTAGGCGATATGCCACAGAGTAAAGCTGGAGTTTTTTGAGATGGTCAGTGTAGGCTATCTGTTTGAGGCCAGTAATCCTCTTTGTGAGGTACTTCTGTGGCCTTTCCAGCTGCTGCAGATGTCTTGTGAGGTACATTCCAAAAGGGGCGTTGTACTCTATAATGGGTCTAATGAGTGCCAAGTAGAACAGAACAATGACTTCTTTTTTCCTGGATGAGAACCCTTTTGTGATGAGGTGTGCCACATATTAAGATTTCCTGACTACTGTGGCAATGTGATTATCAAAGGAGAGACTACTGTCCACCTGGGTCCCAAGGTCTCTTATCACACATTCGGCATTAAGTAGACTGTCATTTATGCTGTAGTTCATGGGTACAGAGTTTTTACCAAAGGGGATAACAATGCACTTTTTGGCATTGAGCTTGAGGCCATGCCTCTGACACCAGGCATCTGTCTCAGTGAGGCCCTTCTGTAGGATGTCCACATCATTTGGGGACTTGACTATGGCTACTAGTTTGCCATTAGCCAGTGGCCTTCTGTGTTAGCCTGTACTTCAGAGAAGTAGATACCAAACAGGAGAGGTCCCAGGACTGAACCCTGTGGTACTCCACTTGTCACTGGTTTGAAGTCAGATTTGGAGTCTGCAACTTTTACAGTGTGGGTTCTGTCAGTGAGCCAGTTGGCAACCCATCTTGTGATGTAGGGATTTATACCTAGTTTAGTGAGTTTAGCTATAATTCCAGAATGGGGGATGGTGCTGAAAGCCTTGGCGAGGTCAAGATAGGCTGTGTGAACCACCTTACCCTCGTCTACGACTTTGGTGACTGCTTCAAAGAAGTCGATCAGATTCAGAAGGCATGATCTGCCTTTCCCAAACCCAAACTGGGTTACCAATGTCTTTGTTTATGAGTTCCATGATGATACATTCCATGGCCTTGCAGACCAGGCTCGTCAGGCTAATAGGGCAATAGTTCCCAGGATCAGTGGTGGCTCCCCCTTTGTGAAGTGGGATAACTGTTGCTGATGTGAGACTATGATTGAACATGGTGCTTAGGTGGGGAGTCAGTTCGTTCTGAAGTTAATATAAAACGCAGCCTGGGATGTTGTCCGGTCCCATGGATGCTGCGTTTTTGGTTTTAGAGAGTGCAGCTTTTACCTACATAGATGTGATTACAGGGTCTCTGCATTCTTCCTGTATAGATATGGGCCCTTTAGGGGGTGAGAGGGGGGTAAAGTTAACACTGAACCTATCTGCCAGGATGTTAGCAATATCAGTTGGTTCTGTAATTTTCATGCCGTTGTGCTGTAACTCAGAGCAGATCTGGGTGTTGCCATTGAGATTCTTGACATAGCCATAGAATGCTTTGTGGCTGCCCTTAGAATCAGTGGCGGTTTTGTTTTCGTAGCTAGCTTTGGAGGATCTTATAAGTGATCTGAGCTTCTTACTGTGGCTGACTAGGCAGCTCCTCCACTCATGAGATTTTACTCTCTTTTGCAACAGTCCTTCTGTTGTAGAGTTTGTTTATGGCAGGGGACCACCAGATTGGCTTCCTTTTTTGGAGGATAGTGTCTTGGTTCTATTTGGGATAGCATGATCCATGCACTTGTTTAAGTGCTTATAGAGTGCATTTGTGTAGGATTCAGCAGTCGTAACTGTGTTGTCCATCTGCATGAGTGTCTTGAAGTTCACCACTTCTGTCTTAAAAAGCATGAAGTTGGCTTTGGAGAAATTTTTTACCATGGTTTCCTTAATGGTGGGTGGGGGCAGGATGCGGATATCTAGGGAGATTAGCTTATGGTCAGATCTGACCAACAAGGTGTTGATTTCAGGTGTGGAACACTGATCACTCATGTTGGTAATGACTAGGTCTAGGATATTGTTGCCCCTGGTGGGGGTGTGGATAAGTTGATCCAGGGCACTGGAATTTATGAATTCCAGAAAGTATTGATCGAAGGAGTTGGTACATGAGTAGTTTTCCCAGTTAATGGTGGGGTAGTTGAAATCGCCCATTATTAGGGTGTTTGGTTGAACCCTAATATTTTCATCAGGTCCCCGAAGGATCTGAAGAAGGGTTAGTTCTAACCTGAAAGCATTTATCTGTACATGTTTTTACTGAAGTCTTTTACTAAATCAGTTTCGACCTTAAACTTGGCTGTGGTGATTTTGTTTGTATTTCATATGATTCTGTTTGTGTTATGAAATGAGTTTTTGGTAGGCATTGTCACGTTATTGGTGGTTAAATATTTCATTGTGTTATACAGGTAAAAAGTGAATCTGATGTTATGTTTTTTTGTAAAAATAAAAAACATATACTCTTTTTATGATAGGTGGAGTGGGATCATTTGCAACCACCTAAGCTACCAGTAACTCAAGCAGATGGGACCTAAATTTAAAGTCTTATCCAATGGATGACATACCGAGGGGAGTATCACTGTTCCCTCCCCCGTATGCTGCACTGAAGTGTCAGTAATCCAGTCATCTGGAGTAGGAAAAAAAACACAGCCTTCTTATCTTCCATCAAAAAAGGCAAGTGTACTGCACTGACACAGAATTATTCCTGACCATTGCTAGGAAATCTCCTTTAATCTTCATTAATTTCTAGGTGCCTTGTAGTACATGAGCATGTGCCATCCTTATCAATACATTTCTGAAAGGTTTGGACATGAATATTTAATGTACTGTTTCCTGTCTGTTCTTACTTACTCTGTACAATAATCATTTTATAACTCAAAGTATGGGTAAGAAGTGGGTGTATTTTGTTCAGCTTCTTCTCCTACATATCTACCTGTAGCTCCCTTGCTCTAGTTAAAATATCACCTTCCCATTGCACAGCTTTAAAGTTTACTTGGAGTCAGTTACCTCTGGAGCTGCCTTGAGGTCAGTTTCTCATGAGGTAGAAGGCACTGTCTCCTCTGGTACTGAGACAGTGAGTATCACTGTCTGATTCTTCTAAGAATGACAAGTCATACAAGTATTATTTTTCTTCCCTCAGATGCTCTTCCTCTGCACAGAATTTCTCTTCAGCTTCATGTTCTTCCTTTCTGACAGATACCGTTACCTCGAGTCTTCCCTTAGTTGAGTTTTCTGTCTCGCACAGACAGAGATGCATTACGATCTCAGTGCTGGTACTCCCTCCTCTTTAGCTACATTACTGACTGAACTCTTGCTTTTGACAAGTTTCTCTTTCTAACCACTCATGTACTGCTTAGAAATAACGATTTCTGAGTCAGCTTGATAGAAATTTTGGATTTTTTGCTCAGGTTATCCACTTAGTATTCTTTCAAATTTAATTCCCTTGGAATATATCTTACGGTGAGTGATTTTTTCTGTTCAGTTCTGGTAATAAGTATTTCTGCTCTGATCTGCAACACTTTCTGCTGCAATGACACTGTCTGCTCCCTGCTTTGTAACAGCATCTGATTACAATATTCTGCTGTGTAACTCCCTTCCTACCACTATTCCTGAATGTGCAGACTCTTCTGCCAGTTACGTGTTAACAATCACTGTACATGGCATAGGTTATTCCTCTCTCTATGTATCATTATCTAGATATTTGGGTCTTTAGGCATTCCCCATAATATACTTTGTTCTTTGCTGAGTCTGTACTCTGTTTTGCATGTGTCTGCTGCACTCTCACACCTTTTTACAGTATAGGCAGACGTGCACCTGCAAGCTTATTCACCTGCTGGCTCCCTTCCCCCATAGTGATAAATATTTCATTGTGTTATACAGGTAAAAAGTGAATCTGATGTTATGTTTTTTTGTAAAAATAAAAAACATATACTCTTTTTATGATAGGTGGAGTGGGATCATTTGCAACCACCTAAGCTACCAGTAACTCAAGCAGATGGGACCTAAATTTAAAGTCTTATCCAATGGATGACATACCGAGGGGAGTATCACTGCTTAGCTTGTTCTTACTACCACCACAAATCTTTAAAATAGGTAAAATCTTTCCCTAGAATGAAGTCAAACAGCATACGACAAGTCTCTTCAGACCAGGAATATAAGAATAATCCAATCCAATGAGGCAAAATGCTGTTAACTTCTTTAAAACCAAATCTTTTATTAGCAGATATCTGGTAAGCGCTTTCGCCAAAGTGGCTTCTTCAAACCATAAGAGTATAAAGCAGTTCAAGACACACCTTATATATATTCAAGTACACCTTCAATTACTAATTAAGCCTAATGATGACATCATAATTAAAGCATATACATTTAAAGTGAACAATCAAATAGTATTACAATACACCTATACAAGTAGTAAAGGCAAAATATTTAAAACATTATTACTGCATAAAAATGGACATCACTTAAGCATCCTAAAGATATTATATAAATAATATCTTTAATTAATCCATCAATAAAACAATTTATTATAAAAAATAAAAAATGTTTAAAAAACTATTTAAAATGAAACCTTCTGTTTTTAAGAGCTGGTCTTAAAGGGACCTTATCATTAAGACCAAGATGAATATGTGCTTGCAGTCTGATAATCCAGTTAGTTTACTTTCTTTCGGTATAATTCCTTAGGTCCCCTCCCCTCAAACTAGGTGTATTAATATATAAAACTAAACATTTTAAAGTACGTGAATTGTTGGTTTCTAAAATATGTTTAGACAAAGCATTGGTGTTTGACCGAATACGGATCTGTTATAAGTGCTCCCTCACCCTATCCTTAAGCCTTCTATTTCTTTTACCGACATAGAAGGCAGGGCAAGAAGAGCATAAAGCGAGATAAACTACATGTTATGTATCACAACTAGCACTGACATCAAAGCTAAAAAATTGAGATGTATTGGGATGTATAAACATGTTTGATTCACATATAAATGTGCAAAAATTACACTTATTACATGGTTTGGTGCCTAAATGACTTCTATTTTCATGGAATGAAGTAGCATTAGTATAACATAAAAGTCTATGTAAATTCTTCTTGTTTTTAAATAAAAATTGAGGGTATTCACCCACAATTTCCCTAATATTAGGGTCAACTGTTAAAACATTCCAATGCTTACACAAGATGTCTCTTAGAGGTTTCATTTGTTTTCATGTTGTATATGCTTTAATTATGATGTCATCATTAGGCTTAATTAGTAATTGAAGGTGTACTTGAATGTATATAAGGTGTGTCTTGAACTGCTTTATACTCTTATGGTTTGAAGAAGCCACTTTGGCAAAAGCGCTTACCAGATATCTGCTAATAAAAGATTTGGTTTTAAAGAAGTTAACAGCATTTTGCTTCATTGGATTGGATTATTCTTATATTCCTGCTCTGAGGAGACTTGCCATATGCTGTTTGGTGTGATTTATATGACTTTAGTCTGAAGAGACTCATTGTATGCTGCTTGCTATTTACTGCATGGTTTTGCACCTGAGCAGTTTCCTATATTTTTTATGATTTTATTTCTGTGCTTTCTGCTCAGGAGCGTACATTTTCCTGTGGTACTCATTGTTATTTGGATTATTTCTGTATTTTTTCTTTGGAGATACCACAGGATAACCATGACAGATCTTACTGATAACCTTGTTGAGTTACCTTATAATCCTAATAGGGCTGCAAGAGATAAAACGCCTCGCAGACGATTTTTGGACTGTGACATCGGTGACGTCAATCCGTTACTCTACTTTGAAGCCATGGCCACAAAGCAGTGAGGAGCCTTCTAGTAATGTTGACTTTGAAGCTTTAAATACTGGAGACTAATTTATTAAAACTGAAAAGACTCCAGATGCAATGCTTTCATTTTGAAGCATGCATTAAGAAAAGGATAATTCCCAGAGGGCTCAGAATCTTAAAGATGCCGACAACAGGAAACACTTACCCTGAATTGTTGTTTCGCTGGCAACAGCTTAACATTGAGGTGAGCATTAGTTACATGACTCTTCTCAATGAGTTTTTTGCACCAGAAGAAAGTAGACTACAAGAACTCATTAAAAAGCAACAGATTGACTTATATCAAAACTTTAATGATACTATTGTTGAGCCATTATTTGATCGATTGGTAGATAATGTTTCTCTGTTCGAAAAGCGATTATTAGAACAGAAGAAACATAAGCTCCAAAGAGATGTATATGATTTTTCACATGGCCAAGTCTTTACTTGGCCTAGGTATGGTAATACTAACAGGCAGAATAATAATACCAACAATAACAGTTTGTTATATGCATTGGGTTCAAATGCTACAAGTGCTACCACTATTAATAGTAGTAAAAACTCTTTAGATAGTATAAATGCTTTTAAAGTCCATGATGTTGTTAATAATAGGAATGTGGAATTAAATGTTGATACTAATAGTACTGTGAATTCTGTAGTAGAAGAAAATCTGAACTTAGAATCTAATATAGCTATTAAAGCTTCTAATAGTGTTAATTCAGAGAATTGTGATGGTGGAGTTAATAATGTTGAGCCTGTTCAATAAAGCAAGTATATTTCTGAATTACCTGTTGTTTATACATCACCAAATAATGAACCAGTAGTTCACAGAAAAACTTTACCACACTCTAATACTCCCAGGATTGTAGAACACCCTACCCCTTTCCCAATTTCCAATACACACAACAGAGGAAGAAGTCGCTCTATGAGCAGGGGAAGGCAAAAAAGGAAAGCCCTGGGAGGAGAGTTGAAAGAACCCACTTTGAACAAAATGTGGGAGAAAGTGACAATAACTTAGTATTGAATCTTTCACATAGACCTTTAGACAGGTATGAGTTAGAAGTCCTAAACAAAGGACTTTCGTTCATACCTACTATCAATAGTAACATGATAGACACCATTCTAGATATTAAATTGTTTGCTCGTAATTTGCAATTAAAATTGCTTTTTAATAATGGTGCTAGCAATACACGACTTGTACAATTTCGTAAACCTAGTGTATTTGTTTCTAGTTTACATCCGTTAGTGGATGCCTTTTGCAAAATGGTTGAAGAGGATATCTACTCTACATCAAAGAAACCTTTTGTTTATTCCAAGAAGGGTAATTTAACTTTTAGACAGAAAAAGGCACTAAATAATCTTAAGAACGATAGAAACATTTCAATCAGACCAGCTGATAAAGGTGGCCCAGTAGTAGTGTTAGACAGAGAAGTATATAATAGTTATATGAAGGAAATGCTGAGTGACTCTACTTTTTATATACCTATAGTCTTGCATGTTGTACAAGAACATGTTCTTAGGGTGTATAATACATTAGATGACTTGAATAGAAGTGGTACAATTACATCTGAAATGTACAATTTTCTATGGGTTGAAAACCCATTGATTCCAACTATACAAGGATTACCCAAAGTACATAAAGATCCCATATATCCACCAATGAGACCCATTGTAGCAGGCAGAGGTTGGGTTACTGAACTCCTGTCAGTGTTTGTAGAAAAAATGTTAAGACCAGTAGTAGATCTAAATCCATTTATTCTAAAGGATTCCAAACAGTTTTTGTTGGACCTGTATAAGGAAACCGCAAATCTCCTTGATACTCACCCTTATCTGCTTGTTACAATGGATGTTAAATCTCTTTTTACTAATATTCCTAACCAATTAGGTATAGTTAGTATTCAGCAGTACGTGTCGCACTACACTGATATGGTAGCCACCAAGATAGACTTGATCTGCCTGTTATTAGAGACAATGTTAGAAAACAATATTTTCTTTTTTAATGATGAATTGTTCCTTCAAAAACATGGCGTAGCTATGGGCACATCTTGTGCCAATAGCTACGCCAACCTAGTCATGG
Organism: Protopterus annectens; assembly: GCF_019279795.1. Lineage (NCBI taxonomy): Eukaryota > Metazoa > Chordata > Ceratodontiformes > Protopteridae > Protopterus > Protopterus annectens. Next base: position 781,714,828 of record NC_056744.1, read on the forward strand.
CTATGTGGGAAAAGCAGAAGTTTTTTCCTTCACCCTCTTATAAGAAACATGTCATATTTTATAGACGTTTTGTGGATGATTTGTTTCTTCTTTGGAATGGTAGTGAGGATGAGTTGAATAGTTTCTTTGAAGAAATCAATTCATTTACTAGTTTTTTGAAATTTACTTTGACAGTCTCAACTTGAAGTATCCCCTTCTTGGATGTTCATATTGAACACCTTAGCAATGGTAAACTTAACACAGGTGTATACAGAAAACCTTGCTACAAAAATACATTATTACACAGGGAAAGTATGCATCCTAGATATGTCTTTACCAATATTATTAAAGGTCAGGCAATCCGGGCATCTAGGTTAAACCCTATGCCAGGTAGTTTTGAAATGGAATTGGTAACCCTCCATAAAAGATTATTAACAAGGAAATAAAAAGAAGATGAAATTTCTATAGGTTTTCAGTGTATAGAGAACTTTAGATTAGATAGGGCATGCCCTTATTTTTCAGAGCAGGGCAATGAATATTATACTACAGAAAGCAATGCCACCAATGTCAATGTACCAACACAAAAAATATCATTATTTTGCACACATGATTTCTACCAAATAAGAGACATCTTGTGTAAGCATTGGAATGTTTTAACAGTTGACCCTAATATTAGGGAAATTGTGGGTGGATACCCACAATTTTTATTTAAAAACAAGAAGAATTTACATAGACTCTTATGTTATACTAATGCTACTTCATTCCATGAAAATAGAAGTCATTTAGGCACCAAACCATGTAATAACTGCAATTTTTGCACATTTATATGTGAATCGAACATGTTTATACATCCCAATACATCTCAATTTTTTAGCTTTGATGTCAGTGCTAGTTGTGATACATAACATGTAGTTTATCTCACTTCATAGAAAGTTCCTGTGCAACAACATTTTCAGTGTCCTTTTGGTCAAACTGAAACACCCACTTTCTTAAACTAGCATTCAAATCCTGTTTTAATTTTTAAGTCACTATCATTTCTATCAATTTACTTTTACTGTGTCAACCCTCAAGATCTACCATTATTTGAATTCATGCTTTAAATCAAATAGCTGAGATAGACTGAACACTACTATGAGAAATTCAGTGAGGTACCATATGCTTTCTTTTGAAATTACAAAGCCATGACAGCCAATATTTTGGTTTGTGGATTACCAACAGAAAATGATTGATTTTAACAATTAGCTTAGTATCTGGTGTCAGTCCAAGGGGGCACAATATTTGATGACTTGGAAGGACATGTTTGAAAGACCTCGTTGCTTTGCCAGCATAGTCTGCACTTATCCTCTCTAGGCTTTTGGTTATTGGTAAATACCTTTTTCACCCTCATAGTGCCATTTTAGGCAATGCCAAACTGATAAATCTCCTGACTTAACTATAAATAAACTTAAATGTAAAAAGATAACAGAGGAATGCACCATGAGCTGCGTAACTGAAGAACTTCAAAAGGGTTCGTAAAATCCAAAATTTAATGCAGTAAAGACAAACAGGCAAAAAGACTGCAGTGGGTTAGCGCTTTCACGTTAAGATTAACGCTTTATCAGACATCAAGAATGCAGTCAAATCACATGTGCTTAAATACAAGTAATGACATCACTACTAATTCAAAATAACAAATCACAAGGCAATGACTGATGAGAACACCATCACTATAAACTAAATAAATAAATTAGTATAAGCATATAGAACACACTTATAAAAACACACTTATAAAAGCTATAACAAAATCTATAGCATGAGCATTCAGCAATGCAGACAATAATCTCAAACATATAAAACACACTTATAAGAACAATAAACTGTGTCAAAGTCTACTATGTGGTTAATGTCTCAATGGTCTACTGGCTAAAAATGGTTTGAGGGTAATCCTGTCATTCAGCCCATATTTATGGGCTTGTAGTTTCAAAATCCATTTGCCTTCCCTCTCCTCAGTATGATTTCTAATGTTGCCCAATCTACCACTCCTCATAACCAGTTCTAAAATCCTAAATAAACTTAAAATAAAGGAATATCTGAAGGTGGTAATGCTCAGTGCTACAAGTCTTAACAAGAAACCCCACTCCCTGCAAACTGTCCTATCCCTGGAGTGTGTAGACATTGGTGTAGTAATGGAGACATGGTTTAAAGTCATGGAGAGTACCCAGCAATGCAAGGGTAAACTAACCAGCTATTCCACAGGAGGGAACTAAAGCGGGAGGAGTCTCAGTCTATATTAAGACCAGCCTCACATCCAGACCAGGCAAAGTGTATGACCCACTGGAATTCAAACATGTGTAACTCAACATAAACAGGGTCTTGTACCATATCCTCAAAACCTACAGGCCCCCCTCCATGTCCCAGGAAACTACTATCGCCTATCTTAATGTATTAGAGTCCCTCACCATTTAACCCAATATGATATTCATGGGGGAATCTCAACTACCCTCCATAGACTGAGAATCCTACACCACTTCTAATGCACAAGCCAAGTTATTACTAAACTTTGTTAATACCAACATCCTGGAAGAGTTGGTCCATTCTCCTACCAGGAGTGCAAACATCCTTGACCTTGTACTCATGAACATGGCAGGGGTGATGTTCCTCACCCAATGTAATGTCTTCACTCATTAGATCTGACCGTAAGGCAGTATTACTTGAAATAAAAACTAAATCCAGGGATCCAGCAAAACAAAATACCTTTAGGAACTATTCCAAGGCTAATCTCTCTCTACTAAGCAACACCTTGGCTAAATTCGAAGCATACCTCAAACCCAGTAACCACCATAGCATGTGCTGAACTATTTACAAAATCTCTACGCAGCCATATTGATAGCTGTATAGAGTGAGCTGTGCCCACTTGTATTAAGAATAAGATATTCTCAAAAGATAAGTCATACTGGTAGACTCACAAAATCAATCATTTATACAACAAAAGAAAAAAAAATCTTGGCCAAGTGTAAGAGGAACAAAAATCCATACATACATAAAGCCCCTTCATCAATCTAAACAGACAGCTAAGAGGGTTAATTAGTACTTTAAAGGCTACATTTGAAGAAAAAATTGCTTTTCAGGAAAGAACAACCACAACACTTTCTACAGCTATGCTCGTAACCTCAGGAAAAATGCATCAATGGGCAAAACTTATTGTAAATGGCCTCACCCACACTGAACCAGAGGCCATTGCCAACCTTTTGGCTGACAGGTTCAGTTCAAATTTTTCCCTCTCCCCCTGATAGTACAAAGAAAATACCACATGCCACAATTCCCCCAATGATTACTGGGGAACAGATCATTAATGCACTTTCTAAGGCCAAAAACACTTCATCAATGGGCCCAAATAACATCCCAGGATGCTTAATAAATAGCACGAAACATGACCTCTCTGATCCACTTGAATCACTTTTCAACTGTAGTCTACAGTATGGTTTTGTGCCCAAGGAATGGAAGATGACTACAGTCATTCCCCTGCACAAAGGAGGTCCCAACCACTGATCCAGGTAACTACAGGACCATAAGTCTGACCAGCCTTATATGCAAGACCATGAATAGAATCATCATAGACATGATAAATGAAGGCATAGGTAACCTGTAAACTATGGATCCATAACAGTTCAGCTTTGTTAACGAAAGGTCATGTCTATTAAATCTAGTGAACTTTTTTGAGAGGGTCAGCAAAGTATTGGATGAAGGCAAGACTGTGCACACAGCTTACCTCGACTTGGCCAAGTCGTTTCAACCAATACCTCACTCAGGTTTTATAGACAAGCTCACCAATTTAGGTATAAACCATTTTATCACCTACTGGATAGCCAACTGTCTTACCGATAGAACCCAGGAGGGCAAAACAGATGAGGCCACCTCCACCAAGAGGCCAGTCACCATAGGAGTCCCCCAGCTCGGTACTGGGCCCATTCCTTTTTGTCATCTATTTCTCTAAAATGGAATCAAATTCTGAAAGTTTGTGGCTGACAAAGTTTGCAAATGATTGCAAGTTGGGAGTTATCATCAACTTCCCTGCAAACACTAGCATTCTTCAAGAAGGTCTACCTCTGACTAACAAATGGTACCAAAACCATGGTGTTAAACTCAGTGTTAAGAAATGCATAATTGTACCCTTTGGGAAGGTAACCATCCCAGCTAATTACCATGTTGATAATAAACCTCTAAGAGTTGACCCAGTGGTCAGGGATATGGGTACGCACATAGATAATAGCCTTACTTTTGACCAACACATGGCCACAGTGTTGAGGAAATCCTTTTATGTTGTGCAACTTCTAAGTAAGAACATGGCTTCTAGGTTAAGAGTTTATTATCCCTCTGTACTTCACCCTAATCAGACCAGTCATAGAGTACAATGCTCCCATCGGTATGTACTTGACCAGACATATGCAGCAACTAGAATGAACTCAGAGGTTACTTACAAAAAGAATACAAGGAGTAACAAACCTGTCTTATGCAGAGTGCCTTAAAGTCCTTTCCGTCTATTTATTTTCTTATATATTGCTGAGGGCTGATCTGTGCCTGGGTTACAAGGCATCTGCAAACCCCACACTTATGACATTCCTGCATATTTGTAAGTCAAACAGTACTTGAAATACAAGGTCTGAGGATCTGAATTTTGTCTGTGACATAAAAAGAACATGCTGAAACATTGGTTCCCAAACTTTTATGGGCCGAAACCCACTTTCAAACATGGTAATTTTTTGCAATCCACTACTCGCATCGGAGTTGGCACATGAGAAGCACGCATGGTCCTCCTTAAAGGATTTAAAGGGGCCATGTAAACTATTCTCAAACTTTAATTATTAGCAGGGCCGGGCCCTAAGCAGGATAATAGACTGGGCCCCCCAAAGCAGCCCCTCCTGCAGCAGTCCCCTCCCCAGCCATACTAGTGTTCCATTTCTTGACTATTTCTCCCCAGTTACAATGAACACTGTTCATATCCTATCAGTGTGCATACTGTTTTCTTATTTACTTCTGCAATGATTACATATATTGAAATAAAATGCATAAACACTAATAGCCATTTTCAAACAAACAATGCAGTCTGACAATGAAAACAGACTTAGCATGAGCAATAAACTTCTCTGCAATTGAAAGTCACATTCATTAAAACATTATTAAAACCCCCATTCAAATAAAATGCATCTGGCCAGTGGAGAATTAAGTTTAGCTTTAGGCTATTTTCAAACCATAGGCTCCTCACACACATTTTTAGGGCCATGCATACATGTTTGTGTTCTTTGATTCACCTTCCTGATCATATTAAATTATATTCCTTGGATAATACAGTACCACTTGTGACAGTGTGTTTTAAATTTCTAGTTTTGAAAAGTTTTCCAATAAGCAATAAAACAAAATGTATGACCCAATAATGACTAAACTACCTATTTTCAGAAAATTTTAACCAAAAACTCCACTCAATGTTTTGTCATTACAATCCACCTGTATCAGTCAATAAGCACAATCTCTGCAGAAGTAAAATTCATCTGAATAATTCCAAATTAAAGTGATTTGTATCTAATGAAAAAGCTGCTACTGGCAAATAACTTTACATTTCAATGTTTCATCTACAAATTCAGTGCCTACTGCATTTGAAGAAGTAATTGCCTACATTACATTAAAGAAAAATTAATAATTGATCAATTTCAACAATTGGCTTAAGTATTGGTGTCATTCAAAGGGGATCCAATGCCTGTCAGCCTGGGATGACATGCTCAACAAGCCACGATGCTTCACTAGGGACGACTTGCACCTGTCACCCCTGGGCTTTCGGATATTGGCAAAGGCTCCTGCTACCCCCATAGTGCCTTTTTTAGGCAAGGCTCAAAAGAGAAACCTACCTCCATAGGTATCACAAGGGATAAGAAACTAAGAGTAAGGCTACTCAACGCCAGAAGTCTAAACCTCAAGATGCATGCACTCAAAACTCTCCTTAGCATGGAGAACATCGATATCTCTGCAGTAACAGAAACCTGGTTCAAGGCTCCCAAGAGCACCCTAGCACTACCAGGTTATAACTCATACCATGCTTTTCGGCCCCAAAACCTGGACCAAACCACAAAAGGAGGGGGAGTATCAATATTCATCAAAGATACCCACACCTCCAGGTTGGTGGCACAGCACGAAGCATCAGAGACTATCCATGTGCAACTAACAGTGGGTAAAACTGCCTTCCAGTTTATAGCCTGCTACAGACCACCCTCCCAAACCCAGGAACCTCAATCGGCCTTCCTGAGAACACTGGAAAATATGAAGGTCTCTCCAAACACCATTATATTGGGCGACTTCAACTACCCAAACATAGACTGGGAGCATTACTCTAGCTCCGACACCCTAGCCCAAAGGTTCCTAGAATTTATAAACTCAAATGCTATGGAACAACTTGTTACCAGTCCCACAAGAGGGGAAAACATACTGGACCTGATCATCACCAACATGGGGACTCTATGCTCCAGACCAGAAGTGTATCCCTCACTGGTAAGATCAGACCATAAACTAATCTCACTGGATATTCACATCCCGACCCCACCTCCTGCCCTGAAAACCACAGTGAAAAACTTCTCTAAAGCAAATTTCACACTCCTCAAAACTGAGGTGGAATCCTTCAAAGCCCCCAGGCCTGTGGAAAATATGGCCCAGACCGCAGAATCCTTTATAAATGCATTCTATGAACACCTTCAGGAATGCATGGATCATGCAATCCCAAATAAAACCAAGACCCAATTGTCCAAAGGCAGACGTCCTGTCTGGTGGACCCCAGCCATAAACAAACTATACAATAGAAGGAGGAAGCTACTAAATGATAGAGTGAAATCCGAAAAAGGGAAGGCATCTCTGATCAGTATTAGCAAAAAACTACGGGCACTCATAAAATCGTCTAAGGCCAGCTTCGAGAGAAAAATTGCACAGGACACTAAGGATAATCACAAGGCTTTCTTTAGTTATGTTAGGAACCTGGGTGGGAATTCCCAGATATGCTCAGAATTAGTCCAAAATGACAAAAAATACACTGAACCCACAGACATTGCCAACATCCTAGCTGACAGGTTCAGCGCAACCCCCCCCCCAACCAAAAGGGCAAATATCTATCCCAGCAGAGTGCTGCCCCCCTGACATCTCAGATGCTCAGGTAAGAGCCGCCCTCTCCAAAGCAAAAAACACAGCATCAATGAGACCAGACAGTGTCCCGGGCTGCATCCTACATGAACTCCAAGAAGAGCTAAACCCAAACATAAAACTATTGTTCACTCTCAGCATTACTACAGGATATGTACCCAAAGAGTGACATACAGCAACAGTGGTCCCTGTCCACAAAGGTGGTGCCTTAATGGATCCTGGAAACTATCGCCCCATAAGCCTGACTAGCTTGGTCTGCAAAGCTATGGAAAGGATCATCATGGACCTCATAAATAAAGATATTGGGGTCCTACAGACACTGGATGCTACCCAGTTCGGCTTTGTTAAGGGCAGATCCTGCCTCTTAAACCTGGTTGATTTCTTTGAAACAGTCACCAAGGCCATTGATGAGGGGAAGCTGGTCCACACAGCCTACCTGGACCTCACAAAAGCCTTCGATACAATACCCCACTTGGGCATTATAGATAAGCTCACCAGCTTAAATATAAACCCCTATGTCACTAGATGGGTTGCAAACTGGCTCAAGGACAGAACCCACATGGTTAGAATTGCTGGAGCCATGTCAGACTCCAAACCAGTTACAAGTGGTGTCCCACAAGGCTCAGTCCTGGGACCTCTCTTATTTGGTATATATTTCTCGGAGGTGCAGGCCAACATGGAAGGACTGTGGCTGACCAAGTTCACAGATGACTGCAAACTGGGCGCCATAATCGACTCTCCAGCTGACACAAGCATCCTCCAAAAGGTCCTCATAGAAACAGACAACTGGTGCCAGAGCCATGGCCTCAAGCTAAACACCAAAAAGTGTATAGTCATCCCCTTTGGCAAAAACAAAGTGCCCACAAATTACCACATAGGTGGTTATCCATTAAGTACAGAAGAAGTAATTAGGGACCTGGGGACCCAAGTTGATAGCAGTCTCTCATTTGACAACCACGTAGCCAAAGTGGTTAGAAAAACATTTTATATAGCCCACCTAATCATGAAGGGATTCACATCTAGATCAGGGGAGGTCATCGTGCCTCTTTACTCATCCCTCATCAGGCCCATAATTGAGTACAATGCCCCTTTTGGGATGTACCTTACCAGACACCTGCAGCAACTGGAAAGACCCCAAAAGTACCTCACCAAGAGGATCAAAGGGCTCAAACAGATGCCATATGCTGCCCGGTTAAAGAAACTCCAGCTCTACTCAGTGGCATACTGGTTCAGGGGCGTTCTGTGCCTGACGTATAAAGCCATGTCCAACCCGGAATTAATGGACATGCTGCACCTCAGAAAATCCAAATCCCATCGAGCTACGCGCTCGAGAGACTTGAACCTCAGCACTGAAATAAATAGGACATGCTGGAGGGACAGATTCATAACCCAGAGGCTCCCTTCACTCTGGAATAAAATCCCAGTCCAGGTTAGGCAGAGTGCCTCATTGACTCTCTTCAAGAGGAATCTTGATGAGTGGATGGGAGATTGTAGGTTTAACTCGGGAATCACTTCTGTGTCACTGTTAGACAGGGGCACAGTATACTAACCTCGAAAAAGGGCATAGCAAAATTAATTTAAAATGGGTGGTGAAAGCCAAACACATTCTGGCTGGGCTTATAAATGCCCTAGGACAGATAGCCTAGTATGAACCTATGAACCTAATATGCTGGTAATATTGCAATAGGGAATGACTGAGAAACTGACAAGTTCCTAATTTCTGGGGATCTTATACAAAGGAGGGCACACTCAGGAATGCAGAACCCCTACCCCCTTAAAATGCATCAAATAATCAGCAACTAGTGCATTGCATTACATACCATGCCTCCATACCTCTCAACCTCTATAAATATTGCTGTTATCAGGGCTGGTGTTAGCTTTTTGGGGGCCCCCAGCAAATATCACATTTGGGGGCCCCCTAGGCACTTCTGTAAAAGTAACCCTGCCACTGCCACCCCTCCAAATCAGCCTTTTAGTTTATGTTGCAAACTTTTAGCAGTAGTATGTACAGACTTACCTGTAGCTGCAATGCTCTTACAGTACACCAGGTGTATGTACCACGCTATATTCGCCCATCTCACAAAGGGACATTCACAGTTACTGGCATTTTAGTTACAGCAATGATACATTATAGCAACTCTATGTATAGGTCTGGAATTCTGTGTAATGCTGACTATATGCTCTAAAGTGCATTTTAATTTATTTTTCTTTTTACATAATCTTTTCATCTAGTGATGGCTTATACAGAAATTATGATTAAGGAAAGAAATTTAATGTTGCTACTCAGCTTAAGTTTTCCTTGGATCTTTTCAGTACACCTTTCCTGATCAAGACAGCACAGTAATAACCATTTAGAAAATGGCGCAGATAAACCAAGGCCCAAGAAGCCATAGGGTTATATGTGTTCTGGGATGCATTTTAGAACATTTTCCCAACCTTTTAATCCAATGGTGTCGTAAACAAAAAACATGAATAAGAAAAGAATTTCAGTCTTTTTTTAATTTCACGGAAGACGTAAGTTGTGCCCAAGGCTTAATAGTCAAAGATGACAAAATAGTAGCTCATAACAAACTAACAAGCTATTTGCTGTCTGGATACAAAGGTCCAGTCTGGGAATATTGTCTGTTTCCCTAACTCCCCCAAAAAGACAGTCACTGCCTATGCATCCCTCTGGTGTTAGACTGGGATGAAAGCAGAGGTTGCCCCAGTCGTGTTTCAGTTGAGTGCTGACATAGATAAACATAGCATGCCTCCTCACTCCTCAACCCTAACCAGCAATGAAAGCTACTTGTATACATGCCTGATGTGATATTGAAAAATAATTATTACAGTAATGTATTTTACGTTGTTTCTCATAAACAGTACACTGTCCCTACACAAGTTACAGTAACCTTCTTTGTACACCTCTGAGGTCTGTGAGAAAAGTAAAAAACAATGACCAGACAGTCTTCAGCCCAAAGATAAACTGTAATCACCTCATGTACATACCTCTATGGTTTGACTGTAATACAAATTAAAGAAGTAACCCCCCCCCCCATAACCTACAGCAGCTTTCTGTATGCACACATCTGAGCAGGGCTGGTTTACGAATAAGTGCAGATGAGACCAGAGGTCATTATCAGCTTAATCCTAACAGTGTCATATCACAGCCCTGTTCAGGTTAAAGAGCGTAATCAGAAAATTAATACATTTTTTTCTCATTTTTTCCCCCAACCAGCAACAGCTTTTGTGAGGCCCTCACACAGTCAAGGATGATTAAGGGAGTCCCCTGTATCAATTTTTACAGTCCAGAGAGTGGGGGGCACCAGTCTCCTTGAAGATTAAATTGCCTGAATGTTCTGTGATATATTTCATGCATTACTTTTGAAATACAATTTCTTGTTAGCTACATTTTTCACTGATACCCATGTGTATCTTGGAATTATTGGGTGTATGCATAGATAAAGATCACTGATATTTTTACAAACACACACAAAAGCCACAGCAATACTAGTTTTGTACTTATTTCAGCAAATAGCAGTGCATTGTGCAACACTGGTACTGCCACACCAGTTTAGTATATAACAATCATCAAACAGCAGCAGGGGTAAGTCATGTTTATTTACCTTGGTAAGGAGAACTGTGTAAATGTCACTGTCTCTGATTTCACAGACCTTCCCTGAGTTTGCTCATAATTTTGCTCTGTCCTTCATAAAAATTTTGATTTGCTAATAAATTGTTCAGGCATACAGACAGTCAAAAATTCCAGGCATTAGAGGTTTATACTTCGAATTATCCAAAATGCATGTTGATGCAAAAGATGTTATTCTATTAACTTTTTAAATGAATTACAGTAGTATTTAAAATGTGTTCCTGATTGTGAGGCTTTATTCCGCTATTATTTTTGGTATTGCACTGAATTATCCTGCAAAGAAGTTGAGAGTTTCAGTACCACATGTTCTACCAGCATTTATAAAACTCCCTGAAAGAAAAAAAAACATCCCTGAAGATCGTAAGCATCAGCTCTTCTTTCAAGATTTGCACTCAAATCAGGAGTCAGTCACTCCGGCCTGCTGACATCTCTACTGCTTACTTTGCTTATGTTCATTACCAGCTTTATCCTAACTGGGTCATACAATAGCCCTGTTCAGGTTAAAGAGCATAGTAGTAGCATCTTTCAGCTTTTCCCAGTTAGGGGTCGCCACAGCGGAACTCCGGTCCACTAATGATTGGCAGTAGATTTTTACGTACCGACTTGCCAGGCCTGACGGACAACTTTCAACGAAGGTACGCCAATTCACGCATGTCTCCACACAGAAGACGCTTTCGCTGAGAATTGAACAGGACAACGTCTTGCTGTGAGGCGACAACGCTACCACAGCAAAACCACAGGAAATTAATAAAAATTTTTTTTCTCATTTTCCTAACCATCAGCTACTTTTGTGGGGCCCTCACACAGTCAAGGATGATTAAGGGGCCCCCTTGCAGCCATGGGTATTGCAGATGCCTAAAGTTGTCTTATGTTGTTAATTTTAGTGGAGAGAATATCCACCAAGCAGGGATTAACTAAGCCAGAGGTACTTTTTCAGTGATAAAATATTTACTGGAATTGTGAAGCCTGTTACTTGATGAAACACTCTTACTACAACCAGAATTATCTTTGAATTTTAAAGGAGATATAAATGAAAGTTATTACCCACCTGGTTTCTTAAGTATACAAGATTACTGTACTAGCTTTTGTTAGCTTGACAGACATGTTACAAAATGTCAAGATAAGAAAACTTGCTGTGGTTGGGGGCCCCCCTGAAACAGGGGACCCCCAGTGATTGCAGGATTCACTGGTGCATAAAGCTGGCTATGGCTGTTGCAGACTTAGAAAGTTGCTAGTATAAAGCATTTGTCTTAACATGCATTTTCTGAAGGAAATCAAGTTTGAAACTCAAATGTATGAAATTATTAAGTTATTTCAATCCTCAGTGATTTGCCAGAAAACTAAACATTTTATTAGGAATAGGCCACAAATATGAGGCAAAAATCTGGACAGTTGAGAGTTATACATACCTCTCAACCTCTTGGTGCAGGGAATCTGGACAAAGCCTAAAATGATGTGGATACAATGGCCCAAAATAGGAATAGATTTTAAATATTACTCTTTTTAACTTAGAAAGCTAGAATAACAGGATTTGTGTTAGCATGTGTTTTCTGAAGGATATGAAGTCTGAAACTCATAAATATGTCATTACTTAGTGATTTCAGTCCTCTGATTTGCCACAAAGCCACAAATGTTATGAGAAACAGATCAACACTATGAGGCTAAATATGGACAGTTGAGAGGTATGTAATATGGACAGTTGAGAGGTATGTTAAACACACACACATACACACACACACACACACACACACACACACACACACACACACACACACACACACACAAACACAAACACACACATCCCTATCATCTCTCTGCTCTCTCTCTCTCTCTCACACACACACATGCATACATACTTACCTTCTTCCTGCTCTCACACAGCAACACACACACATACACAAACCTACTCTCTCTCACACAGCAGTACACACACACGCAAACACACCTTCTCTCTCATACAGCAATACACATACACCATCTCTCATACGAAGAGAATGTTTTTTTTTAAATTAAATACACACATATGCATACATACAATTTTTCTTCTATACAGAAACAAACGGAACCACTACTTTAAATTTTATATATATATATATATATATATATATATATATATATATATATATATATATATATATATATATATGTACACACACGCACACTTATCGTCGCTATAAATGGAAATGCTAGTTAAAATTCTGTGAGCAAGTGCAGAATGGATTTACATGCATCCATGTTGGTGCGCATGTGTACCACACACACACACACACACACACACACACACACACACACACACACACACACACACACACGCACACACATGGTCCTCTTTAAAGGAGAAGATGCCACTAAGGCAGTATTAAGAAGTTTTTTTTTTTTTATGTTGAAGCCTTCTGGCCAGACATGACCCACCCAAAATCTGCTTGCGACCCACACTATGAGAACCTGTGTGCTGGAGAGACAGATATGTGTCCCAGAGTCTGCCCCCCCAAGGGAACAGGCTTCCCATCGATCTGAAGTTGAGTTCATCTATTACCCAGTTTAAATGCAGCTTAGACCAGAGGATGGGGAATAGGAAATTTACACTGGGATTGGCACCCATGTCCCTTATAGACAGAGGTAGCTTATAAATGTCTGGCTCTCAATGTCCTATTTGGATATAGGACATCATTATTCTTTCAGGAAAACTTATCTAGTCTTAGAAAGCCCCCCCCCCCCCCCAGGTCGTTAGCCTAGTAACAATCAATGGATCTATGAATCTGTTTTTACATATATTCTGCCTTTTAGGAACTTACAGTATGTTTATATCTGTGTATGAGTATGTGAGTGTGTGTGTGTGTGTGTGTGTGTGTGTGTGTGTGTGTGTGTGTGTGTGTGTGTGTGTGTGTGTGTGTGTATGTGTGTGTATAGATCAGTGATGAATTTTCATTGACATAAAATGTGTCATGAAACTTCATCTCTGATCTCTTTCATTGAAGCAAAAAAACAACAAAACTAAGGTGATTACAAATTTCATTTGAGATCACCTAAAAGAACAAGAAACTCAGAAACTTTGCTTTTGTGTGGGAGGCTTTTCACCCCTCCCCCCAGAAATGAAATATACTAACTCTGAGGTCACACAACCACAGGAAAAAAAAATAATTCATGAAATTATGTTACAGTTTGACTGAATATAATTCGACCACTACAACCATCGATGAAATTTACCAAAAATGTTTTATATACATATATATATATATATATATATATATATATATATATATATATATATATATATATATATATATATATATATATGCATATATATATATGTGTGTGTATATGTAGTTTGGCTTCTGCTACATACCTACAATCAACTGCATTACTAGCTGAGTTAAGTACAAACTTGCAGTGTTAAAGATTGTTCTGCATTTTATTTTTCTGTCTAATTGTCTCATTGAATATTGTGATCTGTGTCTCTCTGTAGTCATTTATTTTTCTATTTAATTGTTTCATAGTATACTGTGGTATCTCTCTCTCTGTTCTTGTTCTGGTATTGATTTTTATGGCTTTGGAACTGCCCGCCTCTCCTGTAAATTTGTGTTTGCACACTTCTCTTAGGTCTATCTCATTTGCTCACTCAACTGAGTACAGTGAGATCATATTTTGACTTCAGACACTCCTACCAGTCCCATCTGTTCAGCTCTATCCCAGCTCTATTCCAGTTTAGTGTCACTAGCTCATTCTACCTAATACAGAGAGAACATTTGTGAAGGGCAAGGCACTTAGGTCCTTAGTTTTGAATTATCATCTGTTTCTCCATTCTCCCTTCCCACTTCACAAAAAAAAAAAAAAATTCTAAGCTTGTTTCCTGCCTTTCCTGTAACTAGTCTAGTCCAGATACAGATTTGCTGTAAGCAGGACTGTTTGTAAGCTTCTGAGCCCCCCAAGCCTTTCTGTGTTGGAGGGAAACCTTCTAGTTTATCAGAGAGAGTGGTAAGCACTAGGTAGCCTATCTATCACAAGAGTGGTTTCTGGCCCAGAAATTGTAGTTTATTGAACATTAGGCAGTTTTTTCCTCTCTTTCAACTTACTGGTTTAAAAGTCCAGGTTTGCGCTTGTTTTCCACCTTTCCTGTAACTAGTCTAGTCCAGATACAAATTTGCTGTATCCAGGACTGTTTGTAAGCTTCTGAGCCCCCCAAGCCTTTCTGTGTTGGAGGGAAGCATTCTAGCTTATCAGTGGGAGTGGTAAGCACTAGGTAGCCTATCTACTACAAGATCCAGGTGCAGATTCTTAGTTTTAGCACTTGAATTTGCTTATTCATGCTCAGCACTTGTTCTGAACTTGTTGTTAGCACTAAACAAGCTACAAATTACTACAGCACACAACCTTCCTCTTTACCTAGAGGAAAACAGTTTTTGTACTTACTTTCCTCACTTACTTAGAGAAAAACAGCTCTTATACTCACTTTCCTCACTTGTCTAGAGGAAAGTAGTTTTTTATTCAGGCATTTCCAAGGTCCCAGTGTTCTCTCATGTCTATCTGATGAATCTGGGCATCTTGGAGCATTGTAGCAATTGACTCATGTACACAGACAACCCTCTCCTCCTACCACCCAACACCACAACCTCTGAGAGATGCACTTATCTAGCCAAACTGGAGGTAAAGCATTCTCCAACCAAGACTGAACTTGACAGTCAAGATGAGAAAGCAAACACTTGCAACACGCCACACTCATCACATACACCACCAAAATCCACACATAGAAACACAAAAACATTTGTGGAGGCTCTCAATAATAATCTGCTCAAGCAACAGAGACCTCCAAAGCAGAAATGCAAGCAACTTCCACACCCCAACACAACCCAAATGACACAAAGCCCACAGACTCAGTGTGCCAATAAAGCTCAGCCCATAAGGCAAAACAACGTGCCCAACACACTAGTCATAGATGACTCTATAATAAGGCACACTGATGTCCCACTCACCGGGCTAATCATGGAGAAGGTTACTGTCAGCTGCCTGCCAGGTGCCAGGATCCACCACATAACTCACGCACTCAGGTCACTCTACAACAAGTACAAATATGACTCTGTCATTGTCCATGTTGATGTGAAAGACTTGAGACGTACCTCCCTGTACTACATGAAAAGAGACATGGAAGAGCTCTCCGATCTTGTAGCCCAGGTAGGTATGACCCTAGCTCTGAGTAGCATGCTGCCATTGCCCAGAATGATATCGCAGTACAAGGACAAAATGATTGACTTCAACAATTGGCTAAGCTTCTGGTGTCATTCTAAGGGGATCCAGTATCTGTCTACCTGGGACAACATGGTCGACAGACCAGGATGCTTTGCCAGAGATGGCCTGCACCTGTCGCCCCTGGGATTATGGATACTGGCTAAGGGTCTTGCCGCCCCTATAGTGTCTTTTTAGGCAAGGTTCAAATGACAAATTCACCACCGTAACAGGAACAGGCAACCAAAAATTGAGGGTAATGCTACTCAATGCTAGAAGTCTAAATCTCAAAATGCACTCACTCGAGGCACTCCTTAAAATGGATAACATCGATATCTGTGCAGTGATTGAGACTTGGTTCAAGGTTCTAGACAGCACCTCTGCATTACCAGGCTATAACTCATACCACACTTTTCAGCCATCTAACCTGGACCAGAACACCAAAGGCGGAGCAGTGTCCATATTCATTAATGATATCCACACCTCCAGGCTAGTTGCGCAGCATGATCCATCTGAGGTTATCCAAGTACAACACTAACTCTGGGCAAAACTGCAATCCAAATTGTAGCCAGCTACAGATCCCCCACCATGCCCCAGGATTCCCACTCCTCTTTTCTTGATATACTGGAAAATAATAGGGTTCAACCAAACAACCTAATAATGGGCGATTTCAACTACCCCACCATTAACTGGAAAAACTACTCATGTATCAACTCCTTCACTCAACGATTTCTGGAATTCATAAATTCCAGTGCCTTGGATTAACTTATCCACACCCCCACCAGGGGCAACAATATCCTAGACCTCGTCATTACCAACATGAGTGACCGGAGATCCACACCTGAAGTCAACTTCTCGTTGGTCAGATCCAACCATAAGCTAATCACCCTAGATATCCACATCCCGCCCCTAACCAATATTAAGGAAACCACAGTAAAATATTTCTCCAAAGCCAACTTCATGCTTCTTAAGGCAGAAGTGGTAAACGTCATGACACCGATGCAGATGGACAATACAGTTATGACTGATGAATCCTACACAAATGCACTCTATAAGCACTTACACGAGTGCATAAATCGTGCTGTTCCAAACAGAACCAAGACGCTATCCTCCAAAAAAAGGAAGACAATCTGGTGGTCCATTGCCATAAACAAACTCTACATCAGAAGGAAGAAACGGTTTCAAAAGAG